>NW_017670452.1:50819-90067 GCF_001879085.1 Nicotiana attenuata
ATGGAAACACTAATATCTAAATCCGGATATTAACAGAAAAAATTATTTATCAATTTTACATTTTTTTTAGAACACTAAAATCAAAGTCCGGATAAATATAACATACTAGTTTCGCAAATAAAACACAAAACGACATGGAAACACATTCAAATCAACTAATATGCATTATTATACAAGTTTCGGCATAAAATAAATCGAAATACCTCGATTTAGTGATTTCGAAAAGTAAACTGGCTGAAAATTTGAGCCCGAAAGAGAGAAACCACAATAATACGATGCTCTAGTACGATGTGGGACCTACGTTCTTAGCGTTTTGTGTGACGGGAGGGACCCACAATGTTTTTTTTTTTTAGGAACGAAGGGGTGGGGGACCAGACAAATCGAAAGGAGTAAAAAAATGGGGGAGGAGGAGTTCTGATCGAGGAAGACGAAGAGGATTATTTAATCAGGAGTATAGCGTGCTAATTCTTGGCGCTATAGATATAGCGTATGAATTCTATACGCTAAACCTGGCAGTCAAATCGTCAGGGGGTATATCGCAATTATTCTTTGCGCTATACCTTAACGGCAAAAGTTACAGTTAAGGTATAGCGCCTCGAATTTCGGCGTTATATATAGAAAATTAATTTTTTTTTTTTTTTTACACTTATTAACGTCACAATAATCCAAAAAAACAATGAAAAGGTTCCGGACTCTGGGAACCACCATTCTGTTATTTCTCCCTAACTTTATTGGTTTATTACTATTGTATGTATGTACTTCTACAGTTCTACTCATAAGTCATAACGGCTTTCTAAACGGGACCATATACAGGCCGTGAGATGTTATACGGAGATATACCAGCTCGGAAATTTTCTTTAGGAAAATCAATGCCATGCTAGCTGTAGTAGACTCTTCAAAATTTATTCCAAAAATAAACAGGAAAAAGAAAAGATATTACAGCACATAAGTTTTTTATTTTTATTTTTTTTAATTTTTTATATTTTTTTAAAGAAAGTTGAGTAACAAAATTATCTCATATTCGAATGCACTAGTTTCTTGAGGCAAACAAACTATTTTTGGTTAAGCAAAAAGGAAGGGAAAGGGTAAAGTAGAAACACTAATAGAAAAGGAAGGAACAGATAAGGTAGTTGGACTCTGGTTTTTAGCTTTTATATTGGATTATTTGAACTCAGTCATCTAACATGATCGTACCTTGCATATTGTAATTTTCAATTTCATAAACTTGAGAAATTTGGTCATCAAATCATATAAACGAACCAATAATCTCATGGAGATCCTGCATCCGCCACTGATAATTTGTAAGGTCTTAGTTTGTCTTCATGCATGTTAGCAAATGGCTCACAAATCAACTGAGTTGTAGGCTAGTAGAAATGCTAATATCAATTGGTTTTGCCTAAAATTAGACCAAATTTGTGAAGTCTGATAAATTGAAAATTCGAAAGCGTAAAATTAAATAATTGAGAGATGTCAACATAAAACAAAGGGACTAAACTGCATTTTCTCCTAAACATTATCCCTCGTGTTCTCAAGTGTCACTGGAAGTAACAAGAAATAGTTCTTACTTCTTAATACCTCACTTTGAGTGGAAGAAAAGCTTTACTTTCCTCATATTCGCCGACTTTACTACCTGACAATATAAAAATTTATATGAATGTTCTTCTATAACTTTTTATGTACTCCCCAATTTATCATACAAGTATGGAAAATAAAGACTACTAATCACGTTAATTGTCCTTCCGTTTTGTTAGAGATTTTGTATGTCATCAGAAGATGTAGACGTATGGGTCAAAATTAGGTCGAGTTTAGTGAAGGCAAATGAATGAGCTAAGGCCGAGGTCGAAGCCAACCATGACCCAGTGGCGAGGAGTCGCCCAGAGAGATATCAGTGCCAAGGTCTAGTAGAGAACTAACAGCAGCAACGGTTAGAATATTCTTAGGATTATGAATAGAAATATTCCATTGAGTATTCTCCCAATTTTACCTTTTTAGGGTTTTCAAGGAATATACCTTATAAATAGGAAGAGAGAGGGAACAAAAAGAGGGGCTTCGGGACTCTTCTGAGAAGAACATCTGGTAAAGGGTTGACTATCGAGAATATAAAAAAAGCTTGTCTTGTCTCCTCTGTTTGATTCCATTGCTAAACATTCCTCTTTTATTCACAAGATCCAAAAACACTTTGTTCATCTCTATAGTCTATAGTCACACGCTATTGTCAGAAGACGGAATCATCCAACTCATTCAACATTTGGGTGACAAATTCTCTTTTATTACATTTAATGCCATTTGTCACATTTATTGCATGTTTTCATTCTCCTATTCGTTGATAATCATTGAGCATTAACTTGCCATTCATTGACTTGAACATGGTCCCACACCATCAAAATTATAGAACTTCAGATCTAGGATTTATTATATTTGATTAGGATTCACCAATTATCTACTTATTAAATTGGTTTAACAAAAAAAGCCTAAAACTTTTTGGTCAAACAATTTGGCGCTGTCTGTGAGGAGTTCCTAGTTATAAAGTTTAGTTTCTTCTAGATCTAAAAAAAAGAAGACAAAAGCTTTCTTTTTCTTGTTTGCACAAGCTAACAATGGCAGGAAAAGGAGAGGAAAGACTGAAAGCAGCGATGGTATCACTACTAACCTCCTAGGCACCATCAACGAGGTGGACATGGAAGACAAGGAGAATGTGATGCCGAACGCCTCACCCAGGCAAAGTGACTCACCTCCTCCTCATGGGGATTCACATGAGAAGGGAGCCTCCACGTCCACGACAGAGGAAGCGTCACCCGCAGTGAAAAAGTTATTGCAGGCGTGGCTGACAAGTACCCTAAATAGTATACTCGACAAACCCGCTCAAGGGGCGAGTAGGAACATCGCACGAATTGACACCCTAACAACCATCAATGAGCAACACGCTCCTCCCCCAACAGGTAACACTCACACCATTGTTGATACAGGTAACGACGCCTTTGCAGCTATTCTGAGGAAAATGGAAGAAATGAAGAATGAAAATAAAGTACTTCGCGACCAAATGAGGGAGCACCAAGAAAGGGTTGATAAGATACCAGGCACCCCGAAACTTCTGCCAAAACGGGATGTCCGCCAGTTCGTGGAACAACCATACAGCGAGGAGGCAGCCCCACATGCCAAACCCAAAACCTTCAAAATGCCACCATATTTGAAAATATACGACGGCACAACGGACCCTGAAGACCATATCATTCATTACGTCACGACGATAAAAGGCAACGACCTCTCGAAAGAGCAGGTACCATTGGTGCTACTGAAGAAGTTCGGCGAAACCCTAACAGGGGGAGCCTTAACATGGTATTCACAATTACCGGCACGTTCCGTAATGACGTTCGAGGAAATGGCCGACAAGTTCGTCACCGCCCATGCCGGGGCCAAAAAAGCAGAAGCCAGAGTGAATGACATATTCGCCATCAAACAATCACCTGGCGAAGGACTCAGGGACTTCCTCGCCCGGTTCAACAGAGTAAGAATGAGCCTGCCAAACGTGTTAGAGGGAATGGCCGTAGCGGCCTTTAAAACGGGTTATACAGGAACGGGTCGAGGGCGACCAGAAAATTATTAAACAGACTCATGAATTACCCTCCCACCATCTAAGAAGAAATTCACAACGCTTACTATGCCGAGGTGAGAGCAGACAAAGACGACCTCAATGGTCCAACCCAACGGTTAACTACAGTCCAAATGGAATCAAGGAAAGATCGTCGGAATGACAACCAAAGAGATCACGCAGGTCCACGCCTCAATCGTGAAAGGCACCAAACGTACATCAGAGCGTCCATCCCACTATCTCGCCCGCCAAGCCCAAGGGGTATCCAGGCCACAAACGGGACTCACCGAAATGAAAGAATGCCTCCACTTTTATCTGCTCACGATTTTTGTGTTTCTCCTTCAAAAATAGTTTACGCCCTAGAGAAGCTCGGTCCCAAGGTGAAATGGCCACAAAAGATGAAGTCAGACCCAAATTCTAGAAAGTCGAATGCCCTCTGCGAGTTCCATCAGGAACGGAGCTACAAGACCGAGGATTGCATATCCCTTCGACAAGAAGTAGTGAACATGCTCCACCAAGGACATTTAAAGGAGCTGATGAGCGACCGAGGGAGAGCCTATTTTTCCCGTGGATGAGAACAACATCGAGGCCCCCAAAGCCACCATCCCCTGCCTGCACCATCCAAATGACCATCAGCGGAGGCGACGAAGCACCAATCAACCATGTGAAGTTCACAACCACACACAAATTTAAGCGGTCGATCACCCATGAACGGGATGATTGTCACGACCCAAACCGATGGGCCGCAATGGGCACCCGGTACCTTACTCAACCGAGTACCAACGTAACGTATCTTTCTTATTACATTATCATATACACGTGACATACAGGCCTAATAGGCCAACATAATTATTTATAAATCAGGACATAGGCCGCAGGGCCGTACAATCTTTCAAGTACACGACATATGTCTACAAGCCTCTAAGAGTACATAAATGTCATAAAGGTCGGGACAGAGTCCCGCCATACCAAACAATACACGTCTAAATCATACTAACCAAACGAGTAACTCCGAAGCAAATGGAGCGCACCAACATCTTCCGCTGAGCTGATAGCCTGCTTGGAGGGCTCTCGACCTGTCTATCGGGACCTGCGGGCATGAAACGCAGCGTCCCCAGGCAAAAGGGACGTCAGTACAAATAAAGTACCGAGTATGTAAGGCAGGAAAGCATAAACAAGAACAGTAATGTAAAGAGAGATAGAGGAGATACAACCTGTAACATCTGAGTGCCTCTGGGGGCTACTGACATGAAATGCATAATACATATATATACATAAAACATACGCCTCTGTGGGCATCATCATCATCATATCGTACCGGCCTCAAAGAGGACTCAGTAAAAATGTACCCGGCCATCATAAGGCTCCGTAGAATCACACCCGGCCACGTGGAGCTCGGCAAAGCCAACTGATCAGTGGTTGCACAATAGGTGCCGTACCCGGCCGACTATAGCACGGCTCGGTAGAGTAAAATAGATACATATATATAATGCATGCTCGACTCATGGAATCACGTTCTAAACCTTTTAGAGTGACTTAAGAACATTATGGACATACATACCCTCAATATGAACTTCACTAGGACTTACGGATCATACATACTTTCTTAGAATAACTTTACACGGAAAGAACAACATGGACAACTGATAACTGTGATTTTAACACGTTTTATGCCCATACTTGCCTATGCCTTATGTATGAATTGTCATAAAATAGACCCAGAATGCTTACAAAGTGCGCTTGATTGCAGGTTTGAGCGACAAGATGACGAAAGTCAAGAATGAGCTCGAAACGGAGTGAAACCTGCTCAAGTATCAAAAATCATTGAAGTAGGGACAGGAGGACCTAGCGCGGACCGCACTGATTTGTTGCGCGGCCGCACTAGGAGACAGAGAGCACCCATTTAAGGAGTCTCCAAGCGCGGTCAGCGCTCATTTCTACGCGGTCAGCGCTCATTTCTACGCGGTCAGCGCTGGTGTCTACACGGTCGCGCTTCAGTGTTGTGCGGTCCGCGCCCATTAGCCTGCGCGACCGCGCTACTTCTTTGTGCGGTCCGCATCCCCAGCTCCAGAAGTGAATGATCGAAGGCCAAGACCCCTACGCGGCCGCGCTGCATTTCTGCGCGGTCCGCGCCAGCCCCGCAGGGGTATTTTTGTCCGATTTTTCTGGCATAGTATAAATTGAATATTTTATTATTTCTAGGTTAAGTTTTAGACATCAGATAACGGCAGCACTCGTGAGACTCAAGTTTTAGCCTATTTTGGGCATTTTAATCTTGTTTTAACGTGGATTCGTGTAGATTAACTTCCTAGTTAATTATTATGTTGATTTTATCTACTTCTTCTTTAATTTCTGTTGCTATTATGGCTAGCTAAACCCATTAGCTAGGGTTGTGGCTCAACCCTAGTGTGGGTAATTAATGGGTGTGATTGTTTAGTGCTTGAATGATGTTGGGTGTTTGATATTTGGGCTGATTTTATGTTTTAACTAGGATTTGGTGGTTGCAAACACTAAGTCTAGCTTAGTGAGTCTTGACTCTTCTTGAGAAAGAGTGTATATGACTCCAAAGTTAACCCAACAAGGAATTGGGATGGACCCATGAGAATGGTAGTCCCAATTAACGGGTAAAACCTCGAGAGAGAGTAATTACCCCACTTGAACCATAAGTTGCTTGGTTTGTTAGCCTACCCAATTGGTCTCGAGAGAGTCAATTGGGCAAAATCACTCTTTCTACCGAGAGGTGTGAGAGTGAGTGCAATCGTGCAATGGTTATATCATAAGCCCCATAACCATCATTCTCGTGTTAGGAATCTCTACCCGTTAGTTGGCCACCTAGGTAAATGCCACGACCCTAGTGCCTTTCTCTATCTTGCATACAACCTAGACTTAATATCTTAGCATAATTTAGTTATAATTAGTAGTTGTTAAATTGTAGTTGATAATCACAAAAACCCAAAAATGATAGAAGATCAATTAGAAGCAAACTCGCATTTCTAGGCTAAACAAATATCCAACTCCCTTTCTAGCTTCCTGTGGAAATTGACCCCGATCCCACTATTGGGTAAAAGTATTAGCGCCCACTCTTCCAAAGGTTGAGTCCGCTGCGGCCTAATCAACAACCTTAGTTGCTAGGATTAGATTCGTTATGAAATAGCGTATTCATTTCACATTAGATCGTGCCAAAAGAAAGAAGGAAGTGCCTTAACATACCTGTTCCTTGAATTATTTAATCAAAGTGAAGCTTTTGCTTCCGAATTTGAACGAAACCTTGAATATTTGGACGAAATGATTCTATGTCTAACGTCCTTGGTTTGAAATTTTAGGAGCAAAAATGTTTCTGGTTCTATGATTGTTGAACGAAACTTTTGCTTAATTTGTTAAGTTTGGACAAAATTGCTTCACAATGAATCTTTTGTTAAGCTTCTCTTCTTGGATTTTTCAAACCAAGAAAGAATGAAATCTTTCTGTTTGGATAATTCACGTGACTTGATGCCTTCTAAAATTAATCTAGAACAAACTCATTCTTATGAGTTAGATAACTGACTTACACGTTTTATCATACTAAGCAGATATGACTCTTAGTCATATGCTTAAATGGTGGTCTACTGCCACGTTTCTTTTTGGATATAATTAATTAAGTTTTATCCACTTATTAATTATGATAATGTCCTGTTACCCGTTAATTAATCAATTACCCGAAAAATTGAGAATTATTCCCACTTACTTAAAATATTACTCACTTTTCACATACCTTATACACTTTTCTAGCATGGGCATGTAGTACCTTGCATGTCACTAGTCCATAAATACCAGGTATTTTAGCTCGGGCCGTAGTTTACCCCAATATGCCAAACTTGGACGAAAAATTCATTTTCTTTGACTTGCTTCCCCTTTCACCTTTACGAATTTATTCATCACTTGTGAAATAACATAATCCTTATAAATCTCCAAATAATCTTTTACTTGGACTGATGTCAATTACCTTACGACAAATTCAACGTACAATACTACATGGTGCAACATCGTCGTAACTTAATATTGCGAATGTGACATTACCGTAATGTAATACTGCTGGGTAGAACATTGTCATAACTTAACACTGTTGGACGTAACATCATCGTAATATATTACTGCAGAGGGTGACATCATCGTAACATATTACTGCATCGTAATATAATACTGCGGGACGTAATATTGCAGGGTGTAACATTATTCCCCCCTTTGGAACATTCGTCCTCGAATGTTGACTAATGCTCTTATCATTTTCTTAACTTATATCTTCCGAATACTTTAGAACTTTCGTTGCCATCTAGGCGACTGTTTTGTGAATAACTCCAAAGTCTAGGGTATCCCCCCGTAGGCCTCCTTCTCACACCACAACTTGTAGTCGGAATCCTTCCAATCTCGTAACTGTTGCTACCTTTCATCATGCAGCCTGTCTAGTTTTGATCTTGTAAGTGTGCCCAATCTCTAGGCTGCAGATGTAGAGCTTGATAAGATGTCCCTTTGGGCATTTATGAGTATACTGAAGTTCTTCGCTCGGTACTTGGTTGAATTCACGAATATTGTTATATCTCATCGCATAGGTCCGTTTAACCATCCGTATGAATTTACTGCCATAACTCTTATTTTAATTTATCTTGCTGAGGTCTGCTACCAAATCCCAGCTTACTCTTGTTGCTCATTCCATATGTATACATTTAAGTCCTTTAATGCTTCCTCATTACTGTTCATCTTGAGAATGACGGTCTAATCATATCTCATACTTTGTAACTTTTGTCCATCCATTGTTGATTCATCTCAATATTGATCTACAATGTACTGTTGATAACTTGAAACCTCTTATGTAATCACTAGGGCTTGCGTTGATCGTGGAACATTTGAAGTGATTTTTCTGAGCCACCTAGGGCGATACTATACTCCCATAACCGTATTTCATAGCATTCTAGTGTGACTTACCTTACGTGGGTATTTTAATCCCGTACAATTCGTGAAATCCTTTTCAAGTCATTACTCAATCGAAGGTCCAAACGTCATTCTTTATCCATCACAATTACACTCTCATTCTACTACCAAGGCAGTATTCCATTTCTTCCAAATGTCATTAGTCTTAGACCCCTTTGAGTTCATTCAGGCTATACTGAGCTTTGTATACCTTAGAGAAACCATAAGCTCTTCTTGTTTTCATAGGCTTAATCGTGAGGACTTATCCATTCTCGTCGTCTTCTCACTCGCCCTTTCTTATCCTTATTCCTGACTTCCTAACCTTGTCGCTTTACCACAATTTAGTTTGCCACTTACACATATCCATTTATACTATTCGCAACCTCCTTTCAACGTGCTTGTATCATAGATTTCCTTGTGTTATTCTAGAACATCAATCGAGACATCATATCATCTGTAACTCTTATTTACTCTCTTATCTAGACCTCTCGATACGTAAAGACCGTAGGCTGGAAGATATGCCAGTGAAGATGCCGCTATCATTCCTGGACATTGAATCCTCGTGCTTCTGGACCTTTTATCCGACGTATGGACTATTTACAATCTTCTGCCTTTGAGTATCTCATACGTTGTTCACCTTTACCTTACTTACCTTAAAATCTCGCATCGTATCTTCTATCTCTTTCTAACCTCCCTTCCACCTAGGTGTAATTCACGTCCATAACTTGAAGCTCTATTATAATACTCGCACCTCTGGTATATACACAATCCGATGGGAGCTTCGTACTGACTTCTTATGAGGCTGGTACTTCTTCTAACTGGCTTCCTTGTAGAGCCATTATAGATTATGGTTGTTGTGTTATTTCTCGTGAACATCTGATATTAAGAGTGATTCTGTCATGTTCCCAAGCACAATTTCTATAATTTTTCTAGGTCCAATAATCAGACTTCTGATTTACTTGGGTGATGTAATTCTTTAGTTTCCTCTTCCTTCTGATCACCCTTTACGTAGGCTTAAGCTCTCTTCCGATCTGTGGCTCATGGTATCAGTTATTACCTTAGCCTTTCATGGGCATTATGGAATATCCATGATACAATCTTCTAACAATTCAATCCCTTGTCTGTGCCCTGGGCTCAATTTTTTCTTTTAACTTATATCGGAGTCTTCTATGGCTGTATGATTGTCAATAAATATGCTGCCTGGATAATGCTCCAAAATCTTGAGTGTATCCATAACGTGCTAACTCTGGATCATTGATCAAATAATTCTTTTGTTCCATCTTAGCTTTCTTTCAACGTAAGCTATTACTTTTCCTGGTCTTTTTGCCCCCTCGTTGCGTCTATGCTTAGCTTATCTTAGTACCCACACTTGCCAGAGTTTTCATACAACTCATATGATCTCGAATATTACTTTTAATTCTTACTTCCCGTTGATTAGCCACGGTAGATGCCACTTTCCTTTGGAATGCTTACAATTTTGTTGCGAGATTGTTGTTACACGACCATTTCCTCTTTAGGTCGTTGTGTTTAGGTTGAAGCCTTCTTTCTTATCTCCTTAGCTAGTCTTTCGTTGTAATACTTAGGGAGAACCCTTGACTCTCGTAAAGCTGTGAGCTTATTATGGACCTTTTTGATGTCCTTACTTGCCTATAATCATTCGTAGTTGCTTACTTCCATGCCCTTGTGCTTGTATGGTTGCTTCTGAACTGATATTTTGACTGCCTTCCCAGTTGCACTTTCTTTTATCCCCGTAACACTCATATGGTACCTTTAATTACCCTGACTCTTGTTTGAATATATCTCAAGTATTATAGTGATATTCTCCGAGGCTGAATTCTCCATGTTGGGTTCTACTATGTTTATCTTACACAATCTGATGACTCGTCTATAACCTCCTGTTTAGCCATAACTGGGATCTTCCTGACCAATTACTAACTACTCGTTGGCCCATTGTCATATCAATATTCCTCGTAATCTTTCTTGGGTTATTTACTTTGTTTTAACTTATGTCTCGCACTGGCTCCTTATTTATTAATAACAGCTCGGGCAGGAAGCTTTACTTCCTTTCCTTGACGTCGTGCTTGCACAATATTCTTGAATCGTAGTGTATCTGTAAGATTTGGATAAGTGCCATCTCATTCCTCTTTCATTTATCGCATTCTTCCTTTACCACTCCATAGTCACTAGAACCACTTAATTCTGACTTAATGCCACATCACTCCATATTCCCCCCTTTAGGGGCGTACTAAAAGCTGAAGCCATGAGGATCTACCTGTAGATATTTTACCTCTTCATCTTTGATGTCGTTTCTCAAAATCAATTATCCTTACTTTCCTTGCGGCAATCCTTCTGTACCAAGGATGACAAATTCCCTTACTCGCTAGGGTGACGCTTAGCGTAACTGGCACATACAGTCTCTTAAGCTTAACTTTGCTCACATTGCTTGCTCTAGGGAAGCATCTCCCTGAAAACCATTCTCTGAATTCATCATGGATCTTCTTCTGTGGTCCATTCTATTACCGCCGGAATGAAATTTGAAATCCCCATGATGCCGAGTACTTTCCAATCATTCAGTCCCTAATTCATATTTAGTTTATCTTGTTTACAAGTCCATACTGATTTCTGTTACTCTGGGGATTAACTCTCCCCCCTGGTAGTCGCGTTGGAGTCACGAACTTATTTCTCGAAATGAGGATATAAGCTTATGGCCTATACTCTTTTGTTGTCCTAAGGCCCATCACCTTTCGTCTCTTTCTTCATTTGACTATAGGTTCTGTAACACTCTACCGTTTTCATCCATGTATCACACCTTATTCATAATGCTTCCTTATCTCTCTTCTCATTACTCTGCTAATATTTCTGCATATCCCTTTTTTTGTGAAAACTTCAATACGACATTCTTTCGCTTTTAGCTTTCCTTTGCTCCATCTAGTGGCTCTTCAAGTTGCTTAATGTTCTTGTTTTACTAGGGACGCGAGCCACACTAAGGTAATATTTATCCCTTCAAGGCTTATTGTGCATGTCTTTGTAGTACTCATATCTAGCTGTACTATTTTAGGGTGCACCATCGTGGTGTCTCACAGGGAGATCCATTACCACTTTTGCACTATCCTTTGAAAACGTCAACTAACTCTACCAATCCATCCACTATTTTAGGTTACTATATCCCCAACCGGATCCTGATAACTCGTCCTTTTCTTAAACTATGTCTCTTAGCCCCCATAGGGCATAACTGAGATGGGTACGGCCAATTATACATACCTCTGTTACCATTGAATATAACTCAAAAAGCTTATATTCCTCTGCCTGAATTATAAACACCGTTAACCTTCATTAACTAGGCGCCTCGTACTTTTCTTCATCTTACTTGTTTTACTTGTTGACACTTGTATTTACCTTCTAAATCTCTCATTGTCTTTCACCATTAAGGTGGATATGTATTCTTGCCTCAAGATCCTTACCAAGAGGCTTACACCTTTTAATACGCACAAGATCTGCTAGAGACCTCACATTTACTTATCATAAAACATGATGCAAAGTCGAGTTCCTCTGACTCAACTCTCCCATAACTATATCTCTTAGCACCTGTCTTTCTGGATGTAGGTATCGTCGTATTATGAATAAGGTAGAGTTTAGGAAATTGAGTTCTTACAACTGAGCTCTACCACACGATCTAGAGTAAGAAGAAAGAGTGACGATCCTAAATGCCCTGTAGCCTCCTGCTTATAAGTGTGGTGCACGACACACCCATAAACAAGACTCTACTAGGCATGACTTGTAGACTCCCTAGGACAGAACTGCTCTGATATCACTTTGTCACGACCCAAACCGATGGGCCGCGACGGGCACCCGGTACCTTACTCAACCGAGTACCAACGTAGCGTATCTTTCTTATTACATTATCATATACACGTGACATACGGGCCTAATAGGCCAACATAATTATTTATAAATCAAGACATAGGCCGACAAGGCCGTACAATCTTTAACGTACACGACATATGTCTACAAGCCTCTAAGAGTACATAAATGTCATAAAGGTCAGGACAGAGTCCCGCCATACCAAACAATACACGTCTAAATCATACTAACCAAACGAGCAACTCTGAAGCAAATGGAGCGCACCAACATCTTCCGCTAAGCTGATAGTCTACTTGGAGGGCTCTCGACCTGTCTATCGGGACCTGCGGGCATGAAACGCAGCGTCCACAGGCAAAAGGGACGTCGGTACAAATAAAGTACCAAGTATGTAAGGCAGGAAAGCATAAACAAGAACAGTAATGTAAAGAGAGATAGAGGAGATACAACATGTAACATATGAGTGCCTCTGGGGGCTACTGACATGAAATGCATAATACATATATATACATAAACTTTTAAAAACATACGCCTCTGTGGGCATCATCATCATCATATCGTACCCGTCCTCAAAGAGGACTTGGTAAAAACGTACCCGGCCATCATAAGGCTCGGTAGAATCATACCCGGCCACGCGGAGCTCGGTAAACCCAACTGATCAGTGGTTGCACAATAGGTGCCGTACCCGGCCGACTATAGCGCGGCTCGGTAGAGTAAAATAGATACATATATATAATGCATGCTCGACTCATGGAATCACGTTCTAAACCTTTTAGAGTGACTTAAGAACATTATGGACATACATACCCTCAATATGAACTTCACTAGGACTTACAGATCATACATACTTTCTTAGAATAACTTTGTACGGGAAGAACAACATGGACAACCTTAGTTGCTAGGATTAGATTCGTTATGAAATAGCGTATTCATTTCACATTATATCATGACAAAAGAAAGAAGGAAGTGCCTTAACATACCTGTTCCTTGAATTATTTGATCGAAGTGAAGCTTCTGCTTCCGAATTTGAACGAAACCTTGAATATTTGGAAGAAATGATTCTATGTCTAACGTCCTTGGTTTGAAATTTTAGGAGCAAAAATGTTTCTGGTTCTATGATTGTTGAACGAAACTTTTGCTTAATTTGTTAAGTTTGGACGAAATTGCTTCACAATGAAGCTTTTGTTAAGCTTCTCTTCTTGGATTTTTCAAACCAAGAAAGAATGAAATCTTTCTGTTTGGATAATTCACGTGACTTGATGCCTTCTGAAATTAATCTAGAACAAACTCATTCTTATGAGTTAGATAACTGACTTACACGTTTTATCATACTAAGCAGATATGACTCTTAGTTATATGCTTAAATGGTGGTCTACTGCCACGTTTCTTTTTGGATATAATTAATTAAGTTTTGTCCACTTATTAATTAACTGGGTAATGTCCTGTTACCCGGTAATTAATCAATTACCCGAAAAATTGAGAATTATTCCCACTTACTTAAAATATTACTCACTTTTCACATACCTTATACACTTTTCTAGCATGGGCATGTAGTACCTTGCATGTCACTAGTCCATAAATACCGGGTATTTTAGCTTGGGCCGTATTTTACCCCAATATGCCAAACTTGGACGAAAAATTCATTTTCTTTGACTTGCTTCCCCTTTCACCTTTACGAATTTATTCATCACTTGTGAAATAACATAATCCTTATAATCTCCAAATAATCTTTTACTTGGACTGATGTCAATTACCTTACGACAAATCCAACGTACAATACTACATGGTGCAACATCGTCGTAACTTAATACTGCGAAGTGTGACATTACCGTAATGTACTACTGCTGGGTAGAACATTGTCATAACTTAATACTGCTGGACGTAACATCATCATAATATATTACTGCAGAGGGTGACATCATCGTAACATATTATTGCAGAGCATAACATTGTCGTAATATAATACTGCGGGACGTAATATTGACGTAATATTGTGGGGTGTAACAATGATGACCTCGAAGACAGTATCATCTTCGATAAGTCAGATACCATGGTTTGACCTTTCCTCATTTCGACGCTCTTGTCATTACTTTACGAATTTCAGATACCGATGTTAAAAGAATCATGGTATATGACGGGAGCGGCAGCGTGTATTATCCACCCCAGAGTTCTCACACAAATGAGACTCGAGGATAAGATAGTACAACGCTGCTAACACTAACAGGTTTTAACAATGCATTTGAACGAACCTCCGGAGAGATAACATTGCCCGTTCTGGATGGGGGCGTCACCTTGGAAACAACATTCTGTGTCATGAACCAAGACACAGCCTACAAATCCATTATAGGGCGACCCTGGATACACGCCTTGAGGGACATCCCGTCTAGTTTATATCAAGTCATTAAGTTCCCTACCCCATGAGGAATATTCAGCATCCGCGGTGAACAGCGCACAGCTAAAGAATGCTATCACATCGCGCAAGACTACATATACACTCAACAATTAAGAGGGGTGGACTTAGGAGCAAAGCAATTACCGAAGTTGGGGCCCGAGTCCGACGAACAAACACACATCGTCAAAGACCCCGACGTCGTGGAAGCCACAGGGTCAATACTAGAAGACCTCGATCCCGTCCAGCTGGACAAATGCGACTACAACAAGAAAGCCTACATCGGCCACAAACTCATAGAACCAGGTAAATTCCATAAATTTTTAACTAACAACGCCGATCTGTTTGCTTTCTCCCATGTAGACATGCCAGGTATCCCGAAAGACATTGTAACACACAAGCTGAATGTCGATCCACTCTACCTGCCGGTACGACAAATCAGAAGAAAGTTCAATGTTGCAATCAACGAGGCCGTCCGTGAAGAGGTAGAAAAATTGCTCGCCAACGGTTCAATTCGAGAGTCAAAGTACCCCCAATGGGTTGCTAACGTGGTCATGGTGAAAAAGAAAAATGGAAAATGGCACATGTGCGTAGACTTCACGGACCTAAACAAAGCCTACCCGAAAGACTCCTTCCCGTTGCCTCACATCGATCAGCTCATCGACGCAATAGCGGGGCTCGAGTTATTAAGCTTCTTGGACGCCTACTCATGCTACAACCAAATCCTCATGGAGAAGTAGGGCCAGGAAAAGACCACCTTCATCACCCACCAAGGGACGTACTGCTACAGAGTCATGCCGTTCTGGTTGAAAAATGCAGGGGCGACCTATCAGAGGCTAGTCACCAAGATGTTCAAAGAGCAACTCGGCAAAACGATGGAAGTCTATATAGACGACATGTTGGTCAAATCAAAAAGAAAAGAGGACCACATCGACCACCTGAGGGAAGCCTTCGACATACTTAGGCTGATAAGTTATACGTCTTTTGTTTTGATGATTTGACAAACTTCATGAGAGAACCAGATAAGGAACCTGATACAATTAGTTCTCTTGCGTTCAGAGTAACCAGTCAGATGTCTGGTTCAAGTCTCAACAAATCAGATAAGGGAACAGCAGAGGGAACAGATATGGATCAGTTCCCCTAGTCGTCCTATAGTCAACTCTACAGCTTTAAACATTCTCAAGACTTTAAGATCACAATGTTCCAGGTTAGGATCCAGTTTGGGATATGGCTCAACTCTTCAGAGTCGAAGGAACAACTGAGGGAACAGGTCCCTACCAGTTCCCGAGGTGACTGTACGAAGTCAACTCTCCAGCTGGAAAGTGCTGCCTGCACATGCTACAGTGCAGCAGTCAGCTTTCTGCAGAAAACTTTTTACCTACCTTGCTTACATCAGTGTATGTGAGGTCACACATGTATTATTAACAACAAGGGAAGTAAAACATAATGACTTGAACACTTGCAAATCAAAAGAAAATATTCTCTCAAGTGCTAGCCACCATATCTCTCAAGAACAAAGCTACTGCAACCTCAAGGAGCAGATCCAAATTGAAGATATCTTAAGTCCTTAGGTTTGTTAAGTCTTTGTTATTTTGTTCTTCACTTGTAATTCCTACTTAGCTTAGTTAGAAGCATTGTGTAGGAAACCCTTTGTAAATCATAAACCCTTGTGTTTGTATCTTGGCTAGAGTTAGTCGAGTTATGAAGTCTTTGTAATAGAGTTATTACAAAGCGGCTTGTAATGGTGTTGTTACAAGTTAGCGAGTGATTAAGTCTTTGTAATAGAGTTATTACAAAGTGACTTGTAATAGTGTAGTTACAAGTTAGTGAGGGATTAGGAGGTTAATTCCTAGGTTACAATAGGTTGCAATCTAAAGATTGCTCAGTAGTGAAGTTGAAATCCTACAAGGGTAGGTCATGGTTTGTAATCCCGTTGAGCTGGGAGTTTTCCACGTAAAATTTCTCTGTGTTCTTTATTTGATGCCGATTTACTATGGGGACAAATAGAGAACATGGTTCCCTATACTGTTTAGTTTTACAATCTGTTGCTTACGGTGGGAACTGATTGAGAACCTGGTTCTCTATACAGTTTGGTGGACGCTTAGTTTCTATCATAGGCGATACGACATGAAGCTAAACCCCGAAAAGTGAGCTTTTGGCGTGACCTCCGGAACGTTCATCAGTTTTTTGGTGCAGAGAGGCATGGAGGTCAATCTCGACCAAATCAAGGCTATAGGGGGAATACCTGAAATTTTGACCAGCAAGAAACAGGTGCAGAAGCTGACTGGTCGTATAGCCGCCCTGTCAAGGTTCATCTCACGATCCTTTGACAGATGCCACAAATTCTTCAACGTACTCAAAAAGGACAACGCACTCTAGTAGAATTCCGAATGCATCAATGCCCTAAGAGAATTAAAGGCATACTTGTCCTCGCCCCCATTACTCGCCAAGGCAGAACCTGGCGAACGTCTCTTAATCTACCTGGCCGTATCCAACGTCGCAGTAAGCGCAGTCTTAGTTCGTGAAAACAAAGGTACGCAATCTCCAATCTATTACATTAGCAAAACCCTGGTCGATGTTGAAACGTAGTATCCCCACCTCGAAAAACTAGCTTTGGCATTAGTCGTAGCTTCACGAAAGCTTAGACCCTATTTTCAGTGCCACCCCATCTCGGTGGTCACGACCTTCCCCCTAAGAAGCATCCTACATGAACCCAAGTTGTCGGGTAGATTGGCCAAGTGGGCTATCGAATTAAGCGAGCACGATATAACATATCAGCCGCGAACAACGATAAAGTCGCAAGTACTCACCGACTACATCGCCGACTTCAGCACCAAAACAATGCCTGAGGCCGAGCAAGAAGCCTCCCATACCTCCCCAAGTTATCCGACCTATGGCTCCTGTACACCGGTAGTGCCTCCAACGCGTCAGGATCTGAACTGGGGCTCGTGCTCGAGGTCCCAACAGGCGAAGTCATCCCCCAGTCCATACGGTATCCCGACATGACTAACAATGAGGCCGAGTATGAGGCCCTAATTGCAGCACTGAAAGTAGCTCTCAAGTATGGAGCACGGCGAGTCATCCTCCGATGTGACTCATAACTCATCGTCAACCAAGTCACAGGGACTTTCCAAATCAAAGAACAGAGGCTATAAAAATATCAGGCAGAAATTCATAAGCTACCCGAGTTCGACGAGTGCCAACTCGACCAGATACCTCAAGCACAAAACATCGAACTAGACGACCTTGCCAAATTAGCAGGGGCCACTAAGAACTTAAGCGGAAAAGAAAACGTGGTCACCCTTCTCCGTTCGTCAATAGACCAAATTGAGGTACGCACTATAAACTTGACTTAGGACTGGCGCAACCGTATTATGTCATATTTGCAGGATGGAGTGATCCCACTCGACAATAAAGAAGCCAAGACGCTTCGAATGCAGGCGGCCAGATACAGCATCATCAACCATGACTTGTACAAAAGAACGTTTGGCGGTCCCTTGGTGAAATGCCTAGGACCAAACCAAACTAGGCGCGTCCTCGAAGAAGTGCACGAAGGCCACTGTGGAGCCCATACCGATAATCGATCCCTCGTTAGATGCCTCATACTAGCAGGCTATTACTGGCCCACCATGAAAAAGGAAGCCGCCGACTTCGTTAGAAAGTGCCAACAATGCCAAAAATACGATCCAATGATCCACCAGGCGGGCGAGCACCTCCACTCAGTCACATCGCCTTGGCCGTTCATCAAATGGGGGATGGACATCGTTGGACCCCTTCCAGCAGGATGAGGTAATGTACAATTTCTTTTGGTTTTAACTAACTACTTTTCCAAGTGGGTAGAAGCAGGTGCATTCGCCCAAATACGCGAACAGGAAGTTATCACATTCATATGGAGGAACATCATATGCCGCTTCGGCATCCCCAAAGAAATCAATTGTGACAACGGACCCCAATTCACCGGAAAAAAGACTGTCGAATTCTTCGAGAAATGGCACATAAAGCGAATACTCTCCACGCCATATCATCCCGCAGGCAACGGTCAGGCGGAGTCCTCCAACAAAACAGTACTGAACATCATGAAGAAAAAGCTTGAGGACGCCAAGGGACTATGGCCGAAACTGCTACCGGAAGTGCTATGGGCATACCGCACCACGCCAAAAATAAGCACAGGAGAAACGCCATATTCACTAGTCTATGGGACCGACGCAGTGATACCAGTCGAAGTCGGGGAACCAAGTTTGAGATACTCCAACGAGAGCGGATTAAGTAACGATGAAAGCATAAAGCAAGACCTCGAGGAAACAGACGAGCGAAGAGACATGTCCTACGTAAGAATGATAGCTCAAAAACAGCAAGCAGAACGGTACTATAACAAAAAAGACAATGTCAGACCACTCAAGGTAGGGGACTATGTACTCAAAGCCAAAACACAAGCGAGCAAAGACCCACGGGAAGGCAAACTGAGAACCAATTGGGACGGACCGTACAAAATCACGACAACATCGAACAAAGGGTCATTCCAACTAGAAACAATAGAGGGAAAACTAATACCAAACAATTGGATCGTCACCCACCTCAAATACTTCAACTTCTGAAGATGGACGTCCTCCAGTCGTACTCTTTTTTCCTCACCCGAGTTTTGTCCCAATTGGGTTTTCTCGGGGAGGTTTTCAATGAGGCGACGAAGAGTTTAGGTATTAAGTTCATCGCCCCGCCTATCAACTACTTCTCTTGGCCGAGCGATGAAGGGATCAGATAGACTGGGATTCCTCGAATGTATGTACGGACCGAACAGAAACATGTAACATTCTCCAATGAATAAACAAAGCAGTATATGACATTCTTACATAACTCCGCCAAATTTACACATCACGCCAACGCAAAGCAAATGTAAATTCGACCTCGCTCGAACTAACTTACATTCAACATCGCTCGAACTAACTTACATTTGAGCTCGTTCGAATCAACAAAGGAAATGTACATTTGATCTCGC
The DNA here is from genome assembly GCF_001879085.1 of Nicotiana attenuata. Taxonomy (NCBI): domain Eukaryota; kingdom Viridiplantae; phylum Streptophyta; class Magnoliopsida; order Solanales; family Solanaceae; genus Nicotiana; species Nicotiana attenuata. The sequence goes on from NW_017670452.1 coordinate 70,593, forward strand.
TCGAATTATTTCCTAAGTCTACATTCGACCTTGATCGAATTACCTTACATTCAACCTTGTTCGAATCAACAAAGGAAAATGTACATTCGATCTCGCTCGAATGATTCTCTAAGTCTACATTTGACCTCGCTCGAATTAACTTACATCCTACCTCGTTCGAATCAACAAAGGAAAATGTACATTCGATCTCGCACAGATGATTTTCTAAGTCTATATTCGGCCTTCCTCGAATTAACTTATATTCGACCTCGTTCGAATTAACAAAGGAAATGTACATTCGATCCCAATCGAATTATTTTTCTAAGTCTATATTCGACCTTGCTCGAATCAACTTATATTCGACCTCGGTCAAATCAATCTACGTTCGACCTAGCTCGAATTAACTTACATTCGACCTCGTTCGAATCGATCTACATTCAACCTCGTGCGAATCAACTTACAATCGACCGACCGAAAGTCAGGGACTTCCTCACAAAAGAAGACACTCACGGGAAAGAAAAAAGAAGAGCCGGAAATACAGCAAAAGACAATTGTTCCATTTCAATCATTCCATTCCAATACATTTTACAAAGGGCTTGAAAGACGCCCCCCACAAAAAGAAAACAGCAAAACACAAAAAAAACAAAAACCAAAGTACAAAGACTTCACGCCACATCGTCCCCCCATCACCGACGTCATCGGCATACTCATCGTCATACCAAGGGTTGGAGGCAAGCCCATCTAAGGCGTCTTTATCATTGTCCCCGCCAGGTGTACCAGGATAATAACCAAAGGCGTCACGAGCTGCACGTGCCTTGACACGAACATCCTCAAATTTTGCCTCGGAAATCTTTACAGCCATCTTCAGAGACCTGTATGTGTCAAGTTGGGCCTCAGCATGAACCCACATTTCATACAACTCCCGTGACACACCGGGATCGGCAGAAGTATGAGAAGTAGACTGTTGGGGCTGTTGTTGCGCCTTCTCGGCTCTTAGGGCGACAACCTGCTCATTCAGCTCAGATAGCTTCGCCTCCAAACCCCCATTTCGCTCATCAAACCTTGCCTCCTTTAGCGCTGAAGTTTTCGACTCAGTAGATCGTTCAGACCTACAAACACGAAGGGTACCCCCTAGGGCTGCCGCCTCCACCACAGCGGTCATTCTGGCTTTCTCAGCTCGGCCCAACTCTTCGACCCTAGTGCTCAACTCACCCCTCAAGTTGACGGCCCTTTTTCGCTCTGCTCGAGCTCGACCTTGAAAAATGCCACATGCGCTTGAAGGTCAGTATTCTCGGCCATCACTCCCTAGCTCACCTCAAGCACATCCTCCTTAGCCCTCAGCGCCCCCTCAAGCACGCTGCATCTGCCGATGGCCCTCATAAGCTCCTCTTCCTTCTCCCTCAGCTCCTCATCCTTCTGCTTGAGCCCATCGCGAAGTGTCAGAAACTGGTTGTCCTTGCAAGTAAGTTGACTAGCGTTCGGTGCTTAGAACAGTACTCTCTGTACTTGGATACCATCTTCTTGAAGAGGGCCGTCTTTCGCTCTTCCCGCCGATCACGCTCAATCTCCATGATGAGGGTCTGACATGCAAAAGAAGACATGTCAGTGGAAGTAAACTACACATACAAAATGAACTAACTTAACATGGGAAAATCAAGCTTACTCGCAAGGCCATGCTAGATATACCCAACGACAGATCTGCATCCTTCAGCGTTTGCAGCGTCCTGTTCTCAGAGTCCGCGCATAGAGGAGCGGAGGCCGACACTCCCCATTCCGAGCTGACCAAGAGGTTATTATCTATGGGTGAACCTCTCCTTAAAAGCCCGCACCTCCTCAGGGTCGACATCGGAGCCCGGCCCATCATCTTTTACGAGGACGGTTCTATCCCTTCCGTCCGCTGATGTGAGCCGACCCTGGCTGTTCGTGCAGGATCCCCTATGTGGTAGGTCCCTTCTACCTATGACAGCCTTTCCTCCGTGACAATAGTCGGCGTAGGAGCAGCCTCAATGCCCAGTAAGGGCGTCGCCTCCGCATGCAAAACAATGGGCCTTTCCGGCTCGGCATCAACAGTACCGACCCTTCCGGTCTCCACCCTCCGCCTTTTCCTCGGTACCGCCTCCTTCTCGTAATGAGACGACTCGTTAATTAGGTTCAAGACGGGGCAATCAAAGGTCTTAGCCGACGTAACGGCCGCCTGTGGGGCAGAATCGCCCAACGACGGAGCTAGAGTTTGACCCTCTCATACTCCATCAGGAACCGGATGTATTCTTCCTTCTCTGATGGTGATAGGTGAATACTTTTACGGGTTTCCTTGACTGTTTCGAAATCTCCCAAGTTAACTGCCTCGGTCTCATCCAGGTTGGACTTGGGCTTATTCTCAAAATTCTCAACTTCTCTGATAACTTCCTCAGGTATTTCATCTTCTTCTTCCGAGCCACTATCCTTATGTTGCGTTGTCTCATTACATGTCACAGTTGTTGGTTCATCAAGGTAAGAAATAGTAATGCTGTAGAAGAAAAATATGGAAGATAATGATAACAAAACATCAAATTATTTGATAAATGCTGAAACGTTAAACAAAATATCGCCTAGATGACTTCAAAACAATGTTTTCTAAAACAAAATACTGAAAGGAAGATGTTTTAAAGACTAAATGCTCAAAAGACTTGTTTTTCAAATAACATTAGTAGCCATGCTACCCCGTGACTCGTCTGGCCCTTGATGGTGTGGCGGTCCAGTTCGTGAGAAACGCTCCTCTCTCCACCGTCTGAATGGTAAGGCCTTCTTCCTCCTCCTCCTCAACTATCGCATTGCAATCCATATCTTCGTCTTTAGGATCGTTCGGAGGAAGAGGAGGTAGAGGACCTCTTGATCTGGTATGCTGATGATGCCAGTATGTGCGAACCAACCTTAGGGGATGGGAATAATTAAAATAAAGAAAAAGGTAAAAAGGTAAACAAGTCAGTGAGAATTCTGAAAAGTATTTGCAGTATTTAAACACGTATTGCAGGAATGTAAATTCACGTCCTAATTTGGGGAACCTCGTTGTGCCCGAGGTAGGCCTAGCGACAAGTAGATTTGGAGAAATTTAATGCCGATAAATGCCTCATTTCATTAATGTAATAAATAAGACGAACCTACAAACGACAAATAATAAATGAGTCACTAATGGCATTTTTCTTATTACATTCGAATTCCAAAACGACTCTAGAAAAACAAATAATCCTAATCTACTTGGTCCCAGAGGGACCTTTTCCAGGCTACTTCGTGCCTCATTTTCTGGAAAATAAACAAAGTTAGACCCTTTCCCCCCTCCGGATTCGACTACTTACACATTAACGATTAGCATATCGGCATTTATTTCTCCAAATAATGCCACATTGTGATTGCGCCCGTTGGGATTATGGAAATCCCGGTGGGCTTTGGACAGGGTTTTTTCTTAGAAGTTTATTATGCGGACACATATTAATCCATTCTAGGTTTGATCATGATGCATGTACAGTTATTATTAGAGTAAGGTTTCTGTAGAAGTCTAGACTGGTACCCTCAAGCGGATGGCTTGAGAGGGAAAGGCACGGAACCGTCGATTGCACCGCTGATCGACTAGTTTTACCGCAAATAAGCCTTTCCAAATTTAAAGGGTGATTTTAGTAAGAGCACGGACACTCATCAAGTGCCGCTATGGTATTAGTACACACGAGTGGAATATGATGTTGAGCATGCGTTATGCAAAAAATAACAGTTGTCAAGTATTTTCACATGTTTGAAAATAAATGCAGTATTGAATAAACGTAAAGACATAAAGGAAAGAAAAATAGGGAAGAAGTTAGTTCGCAAAATGAAGGAATTGTAATAAAGCAAATAAAGGGGGTAAGGATTGGGGAGAGACATGATAAAGTTAAAAGTTTGGAGCAAGTAAACATGATTAGGAAAATAAGGGGAAAGGCAAGTTGTAGTTAAACGGAGAGTTGGCGCGAGTTCATATAAAAAGGGAAATTGGGAAGAGGAAGTGCATGTAGCAATGAAAGGGAAAATAAGAGCGGGATATTCAAGTAATAACAAAATAACAAAACACGCTTATCGAGAGGGACTAATTCATGTAGATCAAGTGGTAAGAGCCTAAAGATATCCCCAGCAAAGTCGCCATGCTGTCGTGCCCCTTTTTCTCGCGAAATTGGGCTTCGACATTTGAAAACTTCTTTGAGATGGTAGGGAAAAGGAATTGGTTAGAGTCGCTACCTAACTGATTAAGGTGCGTTAGGGCAACTAGAGCAGATAATTAATATTATACCGGTTTGCATCACCAGAGATCGGGTAAGGGCTCGAAATTACCTTGAGGGGAAGGTGTTAGGCACCCCTCGAGGTCCATAATGGTGGATCCCGGCCGAACTTAATTATATGAATTAGTCTATGTGATCAAAGCTAAGAAACAAGGAATTACTAAAACATGAATAATCGATTGAAAGACAAGGGGGTCCTAAATTTTTTAGCCTAAAGGATCACCCCGTGCAACATAAACAATACTTCGTAACTCCCTCGAGATGGGGTGTTACTCATATTATTCAGCGGGCACAGACTATCATCTCCTGCTACCCGATTACTATTTTTAAGTTTCTACTTAAAGCGCTCTAGTTGATTCTAGTTCGTTCCCTATGCGTGCACTACCGGTCCCTTACCTATGGCCCTGGAGGTATTAGGACCACTATTAAGGATAGTTCTAGACTAAACCTAGGCTGCTTAAAAATGTAAAAGACTAGGCGACAAGCAAAATAATTAGGACTTTCAGATAAAGAGCAGATACGGGCTCTATTGACCTCCACACATAAACAGCAAATGCACGCAATTGATTGACAATCTTTATCGATCTTAAAGTCCTATAGGGAGGATATCTATGTGAGAAATAGGCGAGCAGTGTTATATAGAAGCAGTTCCATTAATGTGAGTGTTAATGCCTATTATTTGCCTACTGATTTTAATGAATATCATTTGGGTACTTCGGACAGTAATGCATCACGCTTACAGAATCCAGAATTATTATTAAGTCTTATAGGTATATTGTCTAAGTGATTGACAGTGGCGATTGTATTAAGAACCAATTAGTAGAATCCTATAGACATGATATCTAATATCGAACTGGTTTTAACCTTATAGGCATGATTACTAGATGCACACTGATTTCAGCTTCATAGACATGTTTCATAGCCTTGTATTTCCCTTTAATCCTATAGGCATGCTTTCTAATTACTGAACCGACTTAAATCCTATAGGCATAATCTCTAGGTTTGAAACTGATTTTAATTCTATAAGCATGATATCTATCAAGCAGCACAAGGGCAGAAATTGTACACATTACCAGCAAACAATTGAATCAAACATTGGGTTACTATAGGCATGATTGCTAACACATATTGATGCGTCCTATAGGCAGGATTTCTAATGTACACACCATATAAAACTCATACGGGTTTAAGCATAATTGACATCACCAATGAAGGTCCTATAGGCAGGTTTTTTAAAATACATTGCAAAACTTAACAGTGTTGACAAATGAGCAGAATTGACAGTATAGATAAAACCCTATAGGCAGGATTTCTGCATAGTTTAACAAAAGAAATAAGAAACCCTCCCGATTCCACTAAATACCCCAGAATCTGTTTATTACAAAGTTATTACAGACCAGCTTAGCAAATGAATTACATGATAGTAATGGCACAAACTATAGGGAGCCTTCATCAGGCCCAAATACACCTGGGCAACTAAGCCTTCAAACCATTTCCACCTCAAGACTTATTTCACAGGTACAACATAGCCAGAAATGAGTAATTCACCCATAGCACATATAGAATCAGGTTTCCAATGTGTCAAAGTTCCCAAGGGTCTCAAGGACCCAGGGCAGTGCTCACACTGGGGTGGTTGAGGATAGAACCTAAAGGACTAAGATTGGGAGGTTTTAAAAAGAGTAACAACATATGAAAAGAGGTAGGACTAAAAGAGAATCATATAGACAGGCAGAATCATGCTCAGAATGGACTTTAAACATGTTGGATTGTAAACATAGTTCAGGGATACATAGAGATGAAATGACAAAGGATACTCACTTACCAGTTAAGTAAGCAAACTAGAATGATACCACAAAATTGAGAGTCCAGAATATTTGGCCTTGGCTTTCAGTCGGCCAAGACCAGTAGCAAACAAGAGAGAGGAGAAAGATTATAGAACTAAGCCCTAGATTTCTTAGTGAGAATATTGAGAGTTTGAGTCTGTTTAAAGGGGAAAGGGAGAAGGGTTTAAATAGTGTTCAATTAGGCGAACAAATAAGGGAAGTAATCAAACACATAAAAGTAAGGAAAGAAATTAATCACAGAATAAATAGTACAGAGTTCAGTAAATTAACAGGGCATAATAGCGTGTAATCAGGCGGTAACATTTAAAATAAGGAAAATATCAATTAACAATCAGTTTTAAGGCAGATAAGGTAAACAAATAATGGAAACATGGTAGATTGAATAAAATAAGGAAAATATCAGTACCATACGAGAAAGGAAAGAGTAAAAATCTCAAACCCTTATTTTAGGTAAACCATAAAATCAGCAGGGAAACAAGGGCAAAATAATCACATACTGTGTATAATGAACATAGACAGGAGCTTTATTCAAGAAGCAACAAAGAATCGAACTAGAAAAAGATCTAAAACTCTAATTTAGGGCAAATAAAGGAAATTAGCAGTAATAGGCAGATTCACGCATAATGATGTGAATATAGACGAGATAATGCTAAAAATCAAAGTTTGAACCCGTTTATGTTCGAATCAAAGAGAATCTAAAACCCTAACCTTTAGGGCTAAGTAAGAATCCACAAGAGATACGTAAAACAACCATACTCACAAAGAACACGAGATGAACACAGACAGAATACACAACAGGTTAAGGATTTTGAACCAAATTTTGTTCGAATCTCTCAAGATCTGCTTGTCATTTTAGGCAAGCTATTAGGTAATACCAAAATCGGGTAGCCAGTAAGGAGGATGGGCTAAATAAGGTAAGGAATCAACGATTGATTCCATTATGGGGTTCGAATCGGAAAGATTAGGGTGATGATGACGCTAGGGTTTTGAGAGGAGATGGGGAGAAGATGAGAGAGGGAGTGAATAGAGACGACGGGCTGGGTGAGAATGATTTAGGGTTTTGGCCGGGTAGGTTAGTTTAAAAGGGATGGAGTGATGTGGACCGTTGATTTTGGGAGATCAACGACCCTGATTTAAAGATGCCAGGTCGGATAATTTGGACGGGTAGAGGACTGGGTTAATGGGTCTTGGATTGGGGTATTGGGCTTGGTATTTTAGGCTGGGGTAATTAGGGAGTGTATTTTGGGCTGGGGTAATTGGGGTTTTAGGGGGCTATATTTTAAATACCAAATTTAACCAATAAATAATTTATAAAAAATAATTAATAAAATAAAATAAAAGAAATATCACTTGTGCGTGAAAATAATTTAAAATAATTACTTAACATTATAAAAATATAAAAAGTCATTTTATGCATAAATAATGTAATGATACATGCATATGGACTATTATTGTAAAATGTGCAATTAAGCCCTGTAAAATATAAATGTAATTATAGAAATGCACTGAAAAGTATTCAAACATTATGCTGGTATAAATATAAATTTAGATGATTAATTCATCATAAAAATAATTTGGAGGGTAATTATTGTATATTTATATAATAAAATATAGAAAACAAACTGATTTAAAGCCTTTAAAATTTTTGGAAAACTATGAAAAAATACTTGTGCATGCTTGTAAATTAAATGATGATGCATATGCACTGTTTTGAAAGTATACATGTATATGAGGGAAAAATTGGGTATCAACAGAGAGTAATCAACCAAAAATGGGTAGGCGTAGAAAGCGCGATACCCAGGCCGGTGGACTTGTATCACGTTGTTCCCCGCCGGAACAATATCGACGTGAGCAAGGATACGGAATTTAGACTGTAGGGTGGATATTTGTTTCGACCCCATAACAGATAGTACCTGCTCAGGAGCAGGGGCGGGCTCTTTTGGGAAGTCATTACTGACCGACGGTTTCCGGGGAACAACCTCCTCCACGGTGGGAAAACTTTCGGCTTCCGGAACCGTGCGTTCACCGCCACCGGAAGGCATGGCCACCGACAATGGGGTGGCATCGGAGACTATATCAGAAGTGTGAGGGGAGTTTGTCATTTCTGCAGTAACGTGTATACAGTAGAGCCGAAAAGACAGTATCAACGGGAAAAGAAACTAGAAGCTAGAGGTAAAAAGTAGAAGGAAATCGGAGACAAGGGTTAGAGAAGAAGCAAAAGAACAAGCAAAGTGCAAATGGAATATGAAGTGCGAAAAGTTTCATTTGTGAATCCCCCTTCCTCTATTTGTAGGATATTGTGGCGCCCAAATCAATGCAAGAAATTGTCAATGACTGCAAAATCAAAGCAACAAAGGCACTGGAAACAACGCATCGCATCGGGAAGATGCATAATGATGACGCGCGTGGCCATGACATCATCCTATGTCAGCCACTCCAACCACAACCTTTTAGCTGACCCGTCATCAATTCGACATCGACCAATTCAGCTCGTTCACCATGGCGAAATTTTTGTGATTAGATGGCAGATAAAATTCGCTCGTCGAGGGCTCCCAAGAGGACGACCTCAATAAGCGGAGGGACTAATTGTATCGGCCAAAATTAGGTCGAGTTTAGTGAATGCAAATGGACGAGCTGAGGCCGAGGTCGAATCCAAGCACGGCCCAGTGGCGAGGAGTCGCCCAGAGAGAGACCAGTGCCAAGGTCGAGTAGATAACTAACAACAGCAACAGTTAGAATATTCTTAGGATTATGAATAGGAATATTCCATTGAATATTCCCCCAACTGTACTTTTTAGGGTTTTCAAGGAATATCCCTTATAAATAGGACGAGAGAGTGAACAAAAAGAGGGGCTTCGGGACTCTTCTGAGAAGAACATCTAGTAAAGGGTTGACTATCGAGAATATACAAAAAGCTTGTCTTGTCTCCTTTGTTTGATTCCATTGCTAAACATCCTCTTTTATTCACAAGATCCAAGAACACTTTGTTCATCTCCATAGTCTATTGTCACACGCTATTTTCAGAAGAGGGAATCATCCAACTCATTCAATATTTGGTGACAAAGTCCCTCTTATTACATTTAATGCCATTTGTCACATTTATTGCATGTTTTCATTCTCCTATTTATTGATAATCATTGAGCGTTAACTTGGCATTCATTGACTTGAACACGGTCCCATACGATCAAAACTATAGAACTCCAGATCTGGGACTTAGTATATTTAACTAGGATTCACCCTTTATGTACTTATTAAATTGGTTTAACAAAAAGGGCCTAAAACTTTTTGACAAACAGTAGAGAATTAGTGTTTTAGAACCTAAATTTTTATATATTGCATAGAGACGGGTTCAAATAAAGCGATATGGATAGTAAACCCTCGTACAGTTGACCCCAACTTTTATTAAGGCTTTGTAGTTACGGTGTTTGTATTTTTTTCTATAACAGTTATTGGTGTATGTGCTCACTATGAAAATATGTTTTGCACAAAGAAAGCAAACAACTCATCGATGGTACAAGTCATTCATCACTATAGGTTTTCTTCTTTTATGTTAAGGCCAATATACTTAATAATAATAAGTTTTGTATCTAGAAACAATACTTAAACAAACGGGCAAAGATCACTTTTAGCTCGCGGTCAAAATTATTTATATTCGTTAGCTCCATTAGTACATAAAATTTATATATTTTTTTTGTATATAACATATCGAAATGCATATGTATATATATATATTTGCGTCGAGAAAATAAAATCAAGACCGAAAATATCGCAACAATCGTAGTATTTTATTTCGAATATTTGAGTGTTGCAATCTCTATGAATCCTCTGATTCTTCTTTTCAATAGTAAATAAATTCAAGGGCCTTTGAGCTTAATCTTGAATTTATAGTTATCGCCACGAACGATGATCTTGTTCTTGAGCTTGAGCTTGATTGCTTGGACTTGAACTTGATTTGTTCTTCGTTCTTGAGCTTGAAATCGATTTGTTCTTCGTTCTTGAGCTTGAAATGATTTGTTCTTCGTTCTTGAGCTTGAACTTGACTGCTTGAACTTGAACTTGAGGAAGAATTTGTAGCGTTTGATCCACGAGCTCTTTCTTGCTTCTTGTTATAACTTTTGGTGTCTTTTCTGAGTTATGAAGACCCCTATTTATAGTTGTGGAAGGGAAGAGTTGTGATAAGAACAAACTCTTTCCGACCAATCAAATTGAAGTGTGACATGGTCGCATTTGATTGGCCAGAACATGTCACTTGCACACGTGGCGCGATTTCATTGGCCTTTTAGTGTGACTGGGCATGCCTTGTCATTTTGACACGTGGCATGATCATATTGGTTCTTCCGCTTGACTTGGCGCGCCACGTCATTTGATGCGTGACACCAAACTGGGCCTCTAGGAAGATGTCATCTTGGGCTTAATGAAGTGGGCTCATCACTTTAGCCCAATTAAGTGGGCTAGCCCAATGAATTAAGACTTATTTAATCCATATATATTGGATTTATATAATTAATTCAATTATATTAGCCCATAGTATTTATTTGGACCAATATTTTCTTGAATTTAAAATATAATCCAAATTATTTTATGGATTTAACTTTAGTTAAATTTATATGCCTACAAATGCCCCCTACTTCAAGACTTGACGAAATTTAAACTTGTCGAACTGGAAAGATAAGGATTGAAGTATCACGAGACATTAAATTCGGACGTCGTCAACTTTGAACTTCAAATAAACAGTAACACATTCGTAATGCTAATATACGATCATGCTAGCTCTTTATACAAGAAAAAAGTTGAATCAGGAAGTCCGAAATTTTTTGTTAACATCTTGCAAGCCATTTGAGTCTATTTTTGTGGACTCGAAAGCATTAACGCGAAGGTAATTTCTTCTTCTTTTCTTATTTTGTTGTATTTTTTTCTTTTCTTGTAGGTCAAGCGAGAAAGATATGTTCTTGTCCAACAAGATGATCCATGCATGAAGAAGACAATCTTGGGTATGATGGGATAAGTACTCATCTTTGCCCGACTATCGGAGAGATTACTCTCAAAACGGCCCGACTATCGGAGAGATTACTCTCAATGTGGTCTGACTATCGGAGAGATTATTCTCAATGCGGCTCGACTATCGGCGAGGCCAACTTAAGGTGCAAAGGGACTTATATGTCCACCTTAAGATTGGAAGACTTATATGTCCACAGAATGTGGCCTGACTATCGGAGAGATTACTCTCAAAATGGCCCGACTATCGGAGAGATTACTCTCAATGTGGCCTGACTATCGGAGAGATTACTCTCAAAATAGCCCGACTATCGGAAGAGTATTACTCTACAATGTAGGCATGACTATCAGAGAGATTACTCGTTAAAACGGCCCGACTTTACCGGCAACGGGCCAACTTAACGGTGCAAAGGAACTCATATGTCCACGTAAGATGGAATATAGCCCTTTAGGAAACCGCGAGAGCACTAGTGAAGGACTCATANNAGTCCTAGTTTTAAGGAAAACCCGCGAAGAGGCCAACTTAAGGTGGAAAGGGACTCATATGTCCACCTTAAGATTGGAAAGTTATAGTTCCTTTAAGGACAAACCCGCGAAGAGGCCAACTTAAGGTGCAAAGGGACTCATATGTCCACCTTAAGATTGGAAAGTGATAAAGCTTCGACTTGAAGACGACATCGACTTGAACGCTTGGAAAACTTTGAAGATTTGGCGGACTTTGCAGACTTTAACTCGAAGATTCAGAGGGCTTAAATAATTCAACTTTAAGACCGACGAATTTGAAGACTGAAACTTGAAGACCGGCGAACTTGAAGACTTCAACTTTGAGACTTGGAGGGCCTAAATATTTCAACTTGAAGATCGGCGAATTTGAAGACTTCAACTTAAAGACCGACGGACTTGAAGACTTCAACTTTGAGACTTGGAGGGCCTAAATATTTTAACTTGAAGATCAGCGAATTTGAAGACTTCAACTTGAAGACCGACGAACTTGAAGACTTTAACTTTGAGACTTGGAGGGCCTAAATATTTCAACTTGAAGATCAGCGGATTTGAAGACTTCAACTTGAAGACCGACGGGGTTGAAGATTTCAACTTGGGGACTTCAACTTGAATACACTTGAAGACTTCAACTTGGAGACTTCGAGGGCTTAAATATTTCAGCTTCTCTTTTGTTTTACATTGTTCGACTTTTATCTTAGTCGCATAATTTTCAGCTTTACGTGCTTGTAACAAATGATTCATATCTTGTCGTGGGAGAGTCCGAATAATGAACCGTTTGATGACTTCAATATCTAAAATATATCCAATACTCAGAATCAAAACCTTCAGAATCGCCCGGATAATATTTTGAAACCAACTTTCGATTTCACCATGTTGAAAATTTCAGATTTGCGCAGTCTCACCAAAAAATTCATATCTGGGTGTAGAAATATCGAAATTGCAAACCGTTTGATTTCAAGAAAACTAGACTTCAAGATCTAGAACATATCCAAAATTCCCAATCAAACAACTTCAGAATCGACCCAGATAATATTTTGAAATCAACTTTATATTGCACCACGCTATCAATTCCAGTTTTGCGCAGTCTCACTAAAAAATTCATATCTCGGTGTAGAAATATCAAAATTACAAACCGTTTGATTTCAAGAAAACTAGACTTCAAGACCTAGAACATATCCAAAATTCTTAATCAACAACTTACTGAATCATCCCAGATGATATTTTGTAATCAACTTTACATTGCACCATGCTATCAATTCCAGATTTGCGCAGTCTCACCAAAAGATTCATATCTTGGTGTAGGAACGTCGAAATTAGGAACCGTTTGATTTATTGAAAACTAGACTTCAAGATCTAGAATATATCCAAAATTCTCAATCAAACAACTTCGGAATCGTCCCAGATAATATTTTGAAATCAACTTTACATTGCACCACGCCATCAATTCCAGATTTGTGCAGTCTCACAAAAATTCATATCTTGGTATGGAAGCCTCGAGATCGGAAGATGTCTTACTTGCCATCAATCAAAATTTAAGAGCCATATTCTCACAAATATCTTGAGTTCAAGTCTCATTGAATTTGAAACGTTGTGCCAAGCAATCTTTTCCTTATACTTGTGTTTCCTTTTGATGTCTCTCTTCTCTTCTCTTCCCCCTTTTTTAAGGCAGAGGGCGGACTTGGAGACCAACAAACTTGAAGGTTTGGCGAACCTGAAGACATAGAGAATCCCTGGACTTCAATGCAAATACTTGACATCCTCCTAATATCGGCCCATTGAAGATATCAATTTATCATGGAGGGTTGCCCCCTTTAAATCAAATGAGGTCAAAGTTCAGTAGGAGGATGTCATTTCAGCTTGATCTTACATTCCTTCATACTTCGTTCGAACAACAATTGGGGCAATATGTATTGAACTTATGCGACTGAACTTAGAATAAAACTCTAAGCTGCCTACGTACCTCGGTGAAGAGGATCAAGTCATACCGTAGTTCAGACTGGGTAGATTTTTTTTTTTACGTCCTAACTTTTGCCTAGGCCGCCTCTTTCGAGATTTTCAACCTAGCGGACTTTTTCTTTTTTTTGGGCCGTACACAGTTTATACTCTTGCGGGCCAGGAGTGTAGCAACATGCAGTTTAGGCTCATACGTCAAGGAGCGTCATGACTTGCAGTTTAGGCTCGTACGTGAAGGAGCTTCATGACTTGCAATTTAGGCTCGTACGTCAAGGAGCTGCACAATTTCAAGGATAATACTTCTTTAAGAATTTGCCATTGATGGGGCCGATTCTCATGCCATTTGCATCAACCAGCTTGTAAGCCCCACTTGAGTAAGCTTCTTGTACGACATATGGCCCATCCCATTTTGAAGTGAACTTCCCTACAGGTTTATGGGAAGTGATTATGGGTCTTCATACGGCAAGGACTTGATCTCCTACTTGAAAGGATCTCGGACGAACTCTTTTATTGAAGGCGCGAGATAATCGAGCTTGATAGCATTCAAGACTATGTTGAGCTTCCAATCTCTTTTCATCAAGAGCTTCCAACTCTGCTAATCGAAGTTGAGCGTTCTCTTCATCAGTGATCCCTTCTTGAATAGCCAGTCGTAACGAAGGTATTTGACGCTCAAGTGGAAAGACGGCTTCGACTCCATAAACGAGTGAATAAAGAGTCGCCTGTGTTGGCGTGCGGTGAGTCGTCCTATATGCCCGTAGAGCTTCTTCCATACGGTCATTCCAATCTTGTTTGGATTTGGAGACGACTTTCTTTAACAAGTTGCATAGAGTCTTGTTGAATGCCTCAGCTAGACCATTGGCGACAGCATTTTACATCAAAGAGTTACGTTGCTTGAAGCCAAAGAGATCACAAATCTTGTTCATCAACCTATTATCGAATGGCTTTCCATTATCCGTTATTATGTAACGAGGAATGCCAAAGCGATAAATAATGTTTACTCGGATGAATCTTGCAATATTTTCCTTCTTTACTTCCGTAAGAGTAACAGCTTCAGCCCATTTTGAGAAATAGTCAGTTTTAGCCAAGATGTATAGGTGCCCACTAGAGGACTTTGGCAGTGGTCCAACAACATCCAATCCCCAAGCGTCAAATGGCCAGGATGCAATAGTCGGGTGCAACACTTCAGGAGGTTGATGAATAAAATTCGCATGGAATTGACAAGCATTGCATCTTCAGGCGTAGTCCAAGCAATCTTTTACCATCGTTGGCCAATAATATCCCATCCTTTTTATATGGAAGTGGAGCTTTGGTCCAGACTGGTGTGACCCACATACCCCAGAATGTGCCTCTTGCAAAGCTTGGAGAGCTTCTTTTTCTCCTAGGCATCACAAGAGTACTCCCTCGAACGACCTTCTGTATAGAGTATCCTTGTAGTAAAGGAAGCGAGGTGCACGACGACGGATTTCAGTCCTTCTCCTCAGATTTTCTGGAAGTATCCCATAGCATAAGTAGTCGATAATGGGTTGTTGCCATTCTTCTTTCTCAACTTCAGAAACAACAACAAGATGCTTGAGTTCGTTTTCTTCACCTTCAGCCTCATTTGGCGGCAGTACTACCCATTTTTTGGCAGACGGTAACTTGCGCTTGGTCAGGCAGGGCTAACGATGAAGCTAGAGCAGCTAAAGCATCAGCCTTCTTATTTTCTTTCCTTGGTACATGCTGAATAGTCACATCACCGAGCCACTCCATCAACTTTTTAGCGTAATCATGATATGGGCGTAGTTCAGGCTTCTTGACCTCGTAACTACCCAAAAGCTGATTGACCACTAACTGGGAGTCACCAAAGACTTGCAATTGCAGTTGCTTCATATCAACGGCCATTTCAAGCCCAAGTATTAATGCTTGATACTTAGCAACATTGTTGGAACAGAGTTGTGTCAAGGTGAAGGAGTAAGGCAAGACTTCACCTTGGGGAGTGACAAATACTACGCCAGCCCCGGCTCCCCCATGATGCACAGCACCATCAAAGTACATCTTCCATGGAGATTGAATTTCAATGACCATTGCGTCCTCATCAGGTAGTTCATCAGTTAGCTCCAGTCACCAGGTATCGGATGATCTGCCAAGAAGTCTGCCAATGCTTGTCCCTTTACAGCCTTTTGAGGGATGTACAAAATCTTGAATTGTTGAAATTGGAGGTACCATCTCGCTAGTCGATCACTAAGAACAGGTTTTGACATCACGAACTTGATGGGATTTGCTTTAGAAACAAGACGGACAACATGAGCTTGAAAGTAGTGCTTCAACTTTTGAATTGAGAAGACTAGCGCCAAACACAACTTTTCAATTGGCGAATAATTCAACTCGTTAGGTGTCATCATCTTGCTCAAGTAGTAAATAGAGTTTTCTTTCCCCTCACTATTTTCTTGGGCCAACAGTGCTCCAACAGACCTTTCCTGCGCCGCAATGTATAGTATCAATGGCTTTCCAGGTATAGGAGCTGCTAAAACTGGAGGCTTCATCAAGTAGGTTTTGATACTTTCGAAAGCATTGCTACAAGATTGGTCCCACTTGAAAGGAACGCCTTTCTTCATGAGGCGACTAAATGGTTGGCACCTCCCAGCCAGGTTTGATATGAATCTTCTAAGGTATGCTAGCTTTCCTTGCAGACTTTTCAATTCATGGAAATCTCGAGGCTCAGGCATTTTCAAAATGGCATCCACTTTGGCTTGATCAATTTCGATCCCTCGATGTCGGACAATGAAACCAAGGAACTTTCCAGAAGTAACTCCAAAGGCACATTTCAATGGATTCATCCTAAGTTGGTACCTCCTGAGCAATTCAAATACCATCCTCAAGTCTTTCATATGGTCACCCTTCTCTCTTGATTTCACCACCAAGTCATCAACATAGCATTCGACATTCTTGTGGAGAAGATCGTCGAAAATATTCTGCATATCCCAATGGTAAGTAGCACCAGTGTTCTTCAAGCCAAAAGGCATTATCTTGTAGCAATAAATACCCTTTGGGGTACGGAATGCAGTAAGCTCTTCATCTTTTGGTGCCATGCGTATTTGGTTATAGCCCGATGAACCGTCCATGAAAAACATTGCCTCGTAACCAGTAGTAGCATCGATCATCAGCTCTGGAATAGGAAGCGGAAATTCATATTTCAGACATGCATTGTTGAGATCTCTAAAGTCAACGCACACTCAAATTTGGCCATTCTTCTTCCTTACACGGACAATACTTGAAACCCATGTTGGGTACTTAACTTCGCGAATAAAGCCAGCTTCGATGAGTTTGTTAACTTCGGTTTCAATTAAGGGAACCAAGTCTGGCCTAAAACGCCTTTGAGCTTGTTTAACAGGGCGAGCACCATTTTTGACTGCAAGGTGATGGACTGCTACTTTCGGGTCCAAGCCAGGCATCTCTTTGTAACTCCAAGAAAAGACATCCCTGAACTCTTTGAGTAACTCAATATAAGTGCTCTCTTCATCAGCTTCTAGTAAAGCACTTAGGTAGGTAGGTCTTGGTTCTTCATCGGTGCCAAGGTTAACTTCTTTTAAGGCATCAACTGTCGTCTTCACTCCTTCTTCAAGTTCAGGTGGAGCATCTTTTGCATCTTCATCTTCTTGAGGGTCCCCATCATCGAAGGATATGTGATAACACGGCGAAACATCCTCCAATTCTGCATAATCTTCCATTGAAGATGGAATGCCACTCTCGACTTGTACAATAACATGATACGAAGAACCCACACTTTCTTCATCTCCATCACGTTCCTTAGTATAGACCATAGTATATGGCTTTACCTTCAGTACTTCTTTACATGAAACCACAAGTTTTGTTTGTCGCCTCATTCTAGAAGGAACCAAACTTTGGAAATCCTTACAGATCTCATGGATTTTGGGTGAAGCGGGTGTTCTTATGCTTTGAAAATTTCTCCGGAACTTGTTCCCCTTCTTTAGTGGACCCAATCTTGCAAACACGGAGGTCCTCACAGGTGATTTTCCAACTCGATCAAAGACAGAAGGTTTGTTAGAAGCGGCTGATTCATCTTTTATAGTGATATAATTGTTGCTCGCCCTTCTTATTGAGATGCGCAATGGCGACGGTTGTTTGTATCCCAAACCTTCACGTGGTTGCCTCGTTGCAGCTTCTGATGGGAGCTTCCCTAACTTTGGTGGCTCATTGGGATTGTATCCAGCTTTTGCAAATAGCTTGTAAGCGTTAGGATCAAAACCTTCATCTGTTCGCTTTGTAGGGAGTGCCACATTCTGCAAACGATTTTGGGCTACAAACCCTGCAAGCGGCATTGAGGACGACTTTACTGCCTCAATTCGTTTGACCGGAAAAGTTAACTCCTTTAGCATGTTAGCTTGGCGATTAAATGATTCACCTTCATCTTTCTTCCTTTTAGGGACATATTGGAGTGCCGGACTTACTTTCTTGCCATAAGACGTAATATTCCCTCTATAAGATTTATTCGCGTTGGGTTGTACCTCCTTACTAACAGCTTTGGCTTCACCAGTAGTCACCTCTTCTCTTTTAGTTGAGGGCTCTTTATTCTTGCTTTTCATGCCATCATCAGCTTTCAGCTCCTTCACAATGCGGTTCTTCAAGTAGAACTTTGCATCGGCGAAGTGTGACTCAGCCTCGGTGAATGGCTCATCATCAGCAACTACCGTCTTCTCGACTTCACCCTCGTAGTATTTTAAACATTGATGGTAGGTAGATGGAACTACTTTATTCTCATGTATCCAAGGCCTCCCAAGCAAAACATTGTATGAAGTCTTCGCATCGATCACATGCAGCCATGCACTTGATTGCATATCTTCAATAGTGATTCCCAGCCTGATCGCGCCTATGGCTCTTTGCCCCCCTTGGTTGAATCCTTGGATCATCACACAACTTTTTGAGAGTTCGTTCATGGGAATATCAAGTTCTTTCACAGTGTGGATTGGCAAAATGTTCACTGAGGATCCTCCATCAACCAAAATCCGATTTACCCTTTCATCGCGCATATAGCCAACCAGGTACAATGGGCGGTTATGAGGAGTGTCACCTGGAAAAAGATCGTCATTTGTGAACGTGACCTTTTCCTCACAAGCATTAACTTCTTGAGGAGTGGACTCGATGAGCTTTTCCGAAGATGGTGCCAACGGTAGGTCATCACTCTTTTCTTCCCCTTTGTCAGTATGGCAACAAGAGGCATCAATGCCCTCATGGGAATCTTTGTGCGGAACCAACTTGGTAAAAACTCCAAGGTCACTGGATTTTGTGGCTTTTGAGAATGGTGCATCTCCACTTTTGCTTTCTTCAAATGCCTAACTGGATTCCATCTCCTTGGTCTTTTCACCATCATTTTCCTTGTTGGTTGTTCTATTGATTCCTTTCGTGGGCCCCTTTTGTGGTGCCTAGGACGAGTTACCAATGTCCAACCTTCATCATCATCAGGTTGATTGACTTCAGCTTTGTCGCTCTCCAGTAATTCTTCATCTTTACTTTCTTTAAAACCACATAATTCATCCGGACTGAATGAGCCAAAGGTGATAGAGACTTGGTTTGCGCTTGCTTTCTCATCTTCAAGCACGATCTTCTTTTTGCGAGCCAAGTCCATGACTTTGTCCTTAAAGACAAAGCACTTCTCCAGAGGGTGGCTTACAAGTCGGTGATATTTGCAGTAATTTGGGTCATTTGTTTTCCCAGCTTCATTTGGTCGCTTCATCTCTGGAAGCTCAATAAGATTTAACTCGAGGAGTTCTTCGAAAATGGCTGGCACATCAAAATCCAGAAATGGGTACTCTTTCTCTTGCATTTCCTTTAGTGTCAACTTTCCACTTGGATTATCGTGGAAAGAAGTGGATTTCATACTCTGCTTCTTGCTCACCTTCGTCGTGAACTTCATAGGTGACGT
>NW_017670452.1:90082-144604 GCF_001879085.1 Nicotiana attenuata
TGAGGGATCGTGTGGTAATACGGGTGGGCGGAGGAGCCACGGAACACTGGGGGCGAGTTGGTGGTGGGGGACCTGGGAATTGGGCTTGGAGGGTGGTGGTGGTGCCTGAGAAGTGGCTCCGTAATATTGCTGGTGAGCAGGGAGAGCGGGATATGAGTTCGTTGCGGGAGAATCTTGGGGTTGAGTGGGTAGTGGGATATAATTGGGATTAGCAGGATAGGCGGGTGGGGGATGTCCCTTCGACCAAGCCTGGTACATTTCGGCCATCTGCTGTTTTAACTTATACATCTCCTCTCTCATTGTATTTACATCCATTGCCTCCTCCTCTCTGGATGGGTCAACGATGCTTGCTTCTAGATCTTGGTTGGCCATTTTCGACTTGTCTTTGGAACGGGTGTTGTAAGGGTGAGTTGCCAGAATGCCAGTCAGCTTATCACCTGCCTGATCTCATCAACAACAACTTGTTAGAGGTTAGGGCATTAACAAATAGGCAACCACACATTGATGGATGGATGCATCTAAGCAGTCAAACGTTGCTATTATGTCGCTGTTCAGCCATATGCGTCATCCCGGCTTTTATTTCTTTCTCTTGCCAATTAGTTCCCACTCTTATCTTTTCTCCTTCACTTTTCTCTCCCTCTTTTGGATTTGGCTTTTCTTTATTTGCATCATTCCTTTTTAGTTTTCCTTTGATTTATTTAGAAATGGTCGAATCCTATGGAGATTGCCTACGTATCACAATCCCTCGTGAATCAGACCAGGCGTAGTTCACGAAGAATAAAGGTAAAGTAAGAGCAGAATATTTTTGGAAATTTTCAAGTTTATTGATAGCAACTACGTCTATTACAAAGACTCAAGACAGACTCTGATGCAAAAAGAACTACAGACTCCACATCCCTATCCTAGTTCAAACAAAATACAGACTCAATCAACTGACTGTCTTTTATCAAAAGGGGGATACAGATTCCGACAAAAAGAAATACAAGTCCAAGTGACCTAACTCCATGAAATACAGACTCAAAAGGTAAACTCTAACAGACTCACAGACAACTATGAATACATTAAAGCTCCTGGCGCCTGCGGGACATCGTTCGGTCTCGCCGCGGGCCTATATGCAAGTTCCCCTTGGAGTCTGTCTAAGTCATTCATTATCTGCTTCACAAATATCATGACTGATGCAAAGAAGGTGGTACGGGTCATGCCCTCGCACATCTGGCATTTCCGGGCGATAGAATGAGCAACGGTTAAGATTCTTTCTCTGATTCTTCCTTTCTCTTGAAGCAACCGCCCTATCTGCTGGGCCCTAGCCTCCAAAGTCTGCTCAAACGCCTGACTTTGTTCTCGAAGTTGTTGTAAATCCATTTCTAGCTGCGCCAATGTCTTATAACAGTGTTCTCTCTCGACTTTGAAGTCCCTTGCCTGTTTAATCATTCGGTTTTCTGCGGCAGTGGCCTTTTCCTTTAATCTTGCGACCTTATTGTCATATTCTTCTTTTAACTGCTTAACCATGTGAGCCCGTTCTTCCGCATTTTTAGCCAATTGCCTCCGGACCCCAACCAATTCCTTTTCTGCTTTGTCAAGGTCGAAACTGTAATCATTCACCTTTTGCCTTAGATTTGCTATAAGCTTTGTATCTTTGGCACTTCTGACGGGGTTGTCCGCCTCTAGCTTCATCTTTTGTATTTGGGCTCGTAAAACTTCATTCTCCTTGGCCAATTGTTTTCTCTCCCCTTCGTCAGCCGCGGCTTGCAAGCTATTTTCAAATCGGAGGTCTTGGACCTGTTTTCCAACGCTCTTATGCGGGCCCTGTACTCGTTTTCTTTAGCTAACCAAGCCCACTGTTCTTGTGATGAATCAACAAATTCCTGGATGTGAGGTCTTTTGGCCGGTCTTCTGAATGCAACATCCCGTCTATACCAAGCCTGATAATCAGGTGACACCTCTCCTTTGGCTCGATCCCGGACACAAGTATTTGCCGCCAAATATTGACATTCGCTCCAGACTTGACGGACCACTGCTTCAGGAAACTGGCCATCAGGGCCAATCTCGACCACTTGCAAACTAAGATCATCATCCTTGGGTACTATCTGGCATCTTCCCAGTTGCCTCAACACTCGATACGGTGCGTAAGGCTGAATGCTTCTAAGCCCCATCAGAAGAAAATGTGGTCGGGCTGCCGGCATATATACGACTTCATCAACAGGTAACCATCCCAGTGTCCACTCTATTTGGCTAGCAGTGAGGGACCGAAAATATGTTGTCCAACCCGTGACCCCTTCTGGCAAGTTGACCCCTTTAGTTCTTGTGTTAAATTCTTCTATGCATGTCTTTTCTGGAGACCCATAGCTCAAAAACTGAGGGCGATGATACAGATGCTCAATCATCCACATTTGTAACAATAAGTTGCACCCCTCGAAGAAAGTTTCCCCGGCTTTACAAGCTGTAAGAGCACGGAAGATGTCTGCCAATATCATAGGTGCAAGTGTACTTTTAGCTTGAGTGATTAACGTACTGACAATCCCAGCTATTTTTATGTCAATGTTCCCATCCTTCCTTGGAAATACTAAAAGCCCCAAGAAAGCCACCATAAAAGCGAAACATCGATGCTCCTCCCACTTCTGGCGGTTTCCTTTGCTACATATCTTACTTTCTGGGTTGTTGAACCCCCCGATATGACCATAGCGATGATATATGAAGCTTAGAGTACAAAAGCCATTTGCCAAGTCTGGGTTATGGACGGCCCTAACTATTTTCAAGGAATCTAAAAACTTGTGTACAGCTACGACTCTGGGAGCAACCAAGTACTTGTGCCTCAACGGAACCTCATCCTTTCCAATGTAGCCAGCTATTTCCTCTAATGTCGGGGTAAGCTCAAAATTCGAGAAATGGAACACATTATGTGCTGGGTCCCAACATGTAACCAGTGCTCTAACAATATCTCCCCGAGGCGCAATATCAAGCAAACCGGTAAGCCCTTTCAAATGTTTCTTGACCGCATTTTGCCCTTCTTTTCCCAAATCGTTCCACCACAGACGCAACTCCAAAGGGATTTTATGCATGATTGAAAAGGGTTCATTTTGAGTCGTGCTCATCCTGCACATTTATTAAGGTGACTTAATAACTTATTTGACCTAAAAAAGAAAAGCAAATGACACTATTTTTGTTCAAATTTCCAACTTTAAAACAAACGGCCGGTTTTGCAGTTACGGCCTTTCAGCACTTCGGGGAGAAGATTTCAAGGCTGTGCCTGCTAACCGTTGAAACTGACTCGGGGTGGCTGTTCTTGCAAAAACAGCCTTCCGGCTCCCTTTTGGGACATTCGGCTTATTTTAAAAAAGAATGGCATCACCCGACTTATTTTGTGACAAAATTAAAATTTTGGTATTTTTGGTTATTTTTGCAAAAGGGTGGTTGGACCTATGAGGGTTGCCTACGTATCTCACATCCGGTGAGAATCAAACCAGCGTAGTTCGGTCAAATAAATCTAATTATTTTGAAAACATCCCTAATTTGAAAAATAACCCCCTTTTGTTTTGTTTTTTTTTTCTTTTCTGAAAGCAAGACTCTTTTTGTAATTTCTTTTAGTGGCAAATAAACTAAGCTAATTGGAAAATAAAACTCCTTTTGCTATTCCATAAGACAAACTAAAACCAAAACTACTTTTCTTTCTTTCTCTCTTTTTTTTCTTTCATTTTCTCAAAAATCCGGCAGCATTTTGGCACTTACTTGGCCATTGGTTTTTCTAGCATAGGTAATTAACTCTCCACACTGCTATTTTCTCTTTTTCTCTCTCCTTTGTTTTTTTCGATGTTGCCCAGATATTCAAAGCCGGTCAGCATGCGAGTCCAAAACATATAAATGCACAAGTAGAATGCATCAGGATGGTCCATTATTCCGGGTACACCTGTCCTAGACGGACCCAACCCCTGTGTTGAGTCCCCTAAGTCAAAATGCACGTGATGCAAATAAGCGTTCCTACTAGGGATCCGGCATGAAGTTAAGTTCTTCTAGGTTCAAAACCTGGGTATGTGTTCTAGACTGTGTACCCGAGTGGACAACTCGAGCCGAGGAGGGGGCTACGTACCGGGAACCAAAAGGCCATCCGGCTTAGTAACTTGTCCGGCCTCTTTCTTATTTCAGGGTATTGACACTAACAGAATAGGGAGTCTCAACCAGTAAGCACATCCCCGGAGGTGAGAAGAAAAGGGTTTCGTCACAGTTTATATACAATCCAGATAATATCAAAGCGGTAAAAAGCAATATTTTGCACATTTAGCATGAAACATGAAGAAAAATCAGATAAAGCCAAATACAACAATATATCTAAGCTCGAATTCTGAACCCTGAACCAGAGATTCTGGGTTCTATCCCCAGCAGAGTCGCCAGAGCTGTCACACCTCCTTTTTTCTTACGCCCGCAGAAGAGGGTATAACAAAGGGAGTTATTTCCAACTTGAAGTGACAATCGGAACGGGATTTATTATTAAATTTTCAGAGTCGCCACTTAGGAAATTAATGGTGTCCCAAGTCACCGGTTAAATCCCGACCCGAGGAGATTATGACTCTGTTATCAGTCCGCGAACCAGAAATCCAGGTAAGGAATTCTGTTAACCCGGGAGAAGGTGTTAGGCATTCCCGGGTTCCGTGGTTCTAGCATGGTCGCTCAACTATTGTATTTGATCTTATCTGATTTCAAAATGTGCTTTTATTAATAAACCGCTTTCATTTTTTATTTATTCGATTTTTAAACGCATTGCAACGTCGTGGAAATGCGCCTCAAACCACGTCGCACCAGTGCACCCGTGATTGTTAACACATTTCGACTTCGTTGAGATTTGGATTTGGGTCACATAAATGTGCACCCGTATTTAGGAAGGTAAATTTATTAAAATACGTGCCTAAAGCAACTACACGTTTATTAATTGTGTGGGGAGCCATGAAATTCGCTAAATGGCACATCCCGAGGTCTAAATATTTTGATATAAGCAATTAATAAGGGCCCCGCGATTTGTGTGTTTTGGCGAGGCTCGTCTCGTCTATTGTTTATTTTAAAGGGTAAATCCTAAGGCAATCTATGATTTTCTATATTTATTCGTTTTTAACTATTTGTTACTGGACCTAATAGTGACTTTATACTGTGTTGCAGCCGCTGGGCTCCAGGACGAGCCCAACAAAAGAAAAGGTTAAAATTATGTGCACACCGTAAACTGACCAAGCAGATCTAGGCCCAGGCCCAAACGTACACAAGCATCTAACCGAGCCTGGGCCGTTCATTGAGGCCCTGAGACTTATTCTTTTTGGTAATAAAATACTGAGCCCAAACTGTTAAGCCAGGCCAGATTCCAATTCAGATTCCAATATGCAGTCTTATTGTTATGAACTAAAAAATCGAAATAGTCCAGAAACTTATTCAAATTGTCCTATTGATATCAACCTAATACTGCCCAGTTTTAGATACAGAAATCGAACATATAGGATATAACAATCTATACTACATATAGGATTAAACATTGAATGCAATCTTCCCAGGAATTAATTACATAATCAGAATTAAAATCCATTGCACAGTTCAGATATTCAGTCCAGTTATACAGTCCTTAGTTGATTACATGCAACAATAAAGTCCTAATCAATCACAAATAAAGCAAAGGAGTTCAATGAGGGAGGCCTGATTAGCACTTCATTTCATTCCAAATGCCTGGGAAATACAAGATGTGTACCTGATATTCAAAATACAACCGGACGAGGAGGAGTTAGCAATAGCAGTGCAGAGAAGCTGGCAACAGCAGTGCAAGCAACAGTGATTTGAATTTCGAACAGCAGACAAATACAAACGATTTCAACCCCAGAAACAACTCAATGACCCAGAATTATTGCCAAACCAAACCAGATTCATGCAGCAAACCTCATACAGTACCAAAATTGACCAGAAATGAACTTAAACCTAACACAACCAGTAAATGACCAGCAATTAACTCGAATCAAGCAAATCTCATGCACATCTGACTTGAACAACTTGTAAATATCAATGTCGAGCAGAATCAGATGAATTTAAGTTACTTCTCATCCTTAATGAGCTAGGAAGTTGGATTAGGGACTGAGATCTGAAAATGAGCTAAGGAGGGATTAATGTAATAGTACTTTTTTGATTTTTTCTGGAATTTGTGGAGAATCAGAGAGATGACTTTGGGGGGGGGGGGGGGGGTCGAGATGGCTATTCAGAAAACTCCCCTTTCTCAAGGCAAGTGAATGCCTATTTATAGGTGAACTTAATCCAATTTCAGATTTTCCCTTTACCCCCTTAGTCCCTATTCTAATTTCAGTGTTTATCCCATTATTTCTGACTTGTTACACAAGCAACTAACTTAAGTTTATTAGAACTTACACTATAGTCCCTCCTAGAAAGTTCTATGCCTATTACAATCACTATTCTATCCTTACCCCTCTTCAAAAATTACCAAATCTGATGAAAGTACCCTTTTCCTATGCCTAAACTACCCTTTGAACCTCCTGAAATTACTAGCCTACATTAACTACACTAAACTTTCTAACTGACCCTGGTCCAAATAATTATTTCTGCAAATTAACCAGCCACCAATCCAATCGCCAATCCTAAATTCAAATAACTACTGATTTTGGATTAACAACTACTAGTAACAAGTTCAAGCAAAACAGTGCTCAAATAGTATTGATCAAAACTGTTAAGCAAACAGATTCGACACACACAACTAATAGAACAACTTAAACATTCATGAGGCCTGGAGAAGATTTAAGCGACTAAAAACTTAAACTAAATCCTAAACATGATCAATCCTAACTCAGTCACAACTAAATTAACAAACGACCCAATTCTTACTATTGATTAAAAGACAATGAAGATTAACAAATAAGAAACACTGGCTAACCTAGTTGAACACTAGTTCAATCGAAAAAATGAGGAGAAATAAACTCATGCCCTAAATTGATTGATCAAGGGGAAATATCAGTCAAGATAAAAAGACTAACGAAGAAGAACAAGGAAAACTTACTTAGTTTGAGCACTCGACTGACTATGGGGTGAACTCTGAATGGCCATTTGTTTGAATCCTCCGAGATTCTTGACGCGTAACATCCCTAATCGTGTGTTTTCAAAAGAACACACATGATTAGGGAAATTACGGTCCAAAATCCCTAAAATTTCTGAGCTAGGGTTCTGCCGGTTCTAAGATCTGAAATTCGAGAAGCTCTGGCAAGATTCGAAAGGTTTTGGTTAGGGATTAATGATGGGGGAGGGATGAGGGACATTTGGTACGAATTTGGGCCAGTTTGGGTGAGTTTGCAACTTGGCCGGAAACTTTGATGGAATATTTGAGATGACTGGCTATGATTCGAGGGGAGCTGAGGGCATGGTTGGACAGAGGAAGACGAGGGGATTCAATGGTGTATTTTTGGTGGTCATCGGAGCATCGCCGGCGGCGGCGACGATTTCCGGCCGGCGGCGGATGGCGGAGGGCGGTAGGGCTAGGGCGGAGGACGGTGGAGGAAGGCGGGGTTAAGTTTTGTACGAGGAAGATGGGAGTTGTCGTTACATTTTGTATAAAAATTATTACATTTTTATTACATTTTGAGAGCCAATTGTGGCCGCTGGATCTGGGGAAATGGATGGTCGTGATTAACGACGTCAAAACGACGTCGTTTGATGAAGAGGCACCTGGACCGGCCGAGCATTTGGGCCTGGGCGTGGGAATTTTATTGGGGCTAACTGATTTTGGCCCAAATTTGGTCTCCAATGAAGACTATTTTTAATTTTTCCTTTTTTTCTTTTTATCCATTTTTGTGTATATATTTTTTGTATTTATTTATTTTTCTGATTTTATAAAATGCTAAAACAAAGTAAATACCTAATTACACTATTTAACTCCTAGAATTACTTATAACTCTATTTAAAACAAATGCAATAATTAGTAATGCGATGAACTATTTTCTTGCAATTTTCTTTATAGTTTATTCTAAAACTAATTAATACTAAAATTGTGAAATTAAATCCCTAAATGCCAATGCATATTTTTGGTATTTTCATATGAATTAAAATGCACAAATAAAAATGCAACAATTACCAAAGAATGCCACAAAATTCACAACAAATTATAAAATACTAGAAAAAATTGCTTTATTTGAAATTTGGGAATTACTGCTTAGGGCAAAAATCACGTGCTCACATTGAGTCCGATTGAATCCAAATTGCCAAACCCTCCCCCAAGGAATCTGGACCACTCTGTGAATTGCGAGTATTGCTCAGGTGCTCCGGGACATGACACAGAAAAATGCTGGCACTTGAAAACGGCCATCCAGGAGCTCATTGACACCCGCCGAATTGAAGTGCAAGCCCCAGAGACGCCTAACATCACTCAGAATCCATTGCCAACCCATCCCGAGACCCATATGATTGAGCTAGTACAAAAGGGAGAGCATAAGAAGCCTTCACAAACTATAATGATGATCAGGGCTAGTGAGGATAGATCAAATGAGAAACTAACAAGGGGGAGAGCATCAATCAAGGTAGAAGAGACAGTTAGCAAACCAGTTGTGGTGGTAAAGAAGGAGCTTTTGAGCAGTGTTGCAGTAAAAAAAGAACTAGCTAAAGTGGTAGTGTCGGGGGCAGCTGTCAAGCCCGTTGTGATTGTAAAAGGGGCTCGCACAGAGCCGGTTATCATCAAGCCAGTGACTCAGTTACCAGTAATCAGTGAAAAGGTCGTCCCATGGAATTACGGCCGAGTGATAGTGACGTATAAGGGGAAGGAAGTTAAGAAAGATGTGTGTGAAACCCATAGGCTGACTCGCTCAGGAAGATGCTTTGCTCCTGACGAGCTGAGAAAGGCTAAAATCACCAAAGATAATCCAGTACCAGTAAAGAAAGTTGTAACTGAAGAAGAGGCAGAGGAATTCTTGAAGAAGATGAAGGCACAAGATTATTCCATTGTAGAACAGTTGAGAAAGACCCCGACACAGATCTCATTGCTATCATTATTAATCCACTCAGATGAGCACCGCTAGGCATTGTAAATTTTGAATGAAGCCCATGTTCCTGATAAGATTTCTGTGAACCATCTAGAGAAAATAGCAAACAAGATTTTCGAGGTCAACAGGGTTACATTTTCTGATGACGAGCTGCCTTTGGAAGGCACTGAGCATAATAGAGTACTCTACCTCACGGTAAAATATGAAGACTCTGTGGTCACCCGGGTGCTGGTTGATAACGGGTCCAGTGCAAACATCTGCCCTCTCTCCACCCTGGAAATGTTGAAGGTGGACAGTGAGAGAATCCACAAGAATAGTATTTGCCTGCGAGGATTTGATGGAGGAGGAAAGGACACAGTTGGGGATATAGTGTTGGAACTGACGATAGGTCCGGTTGAATTTACTATAGAGTTCCAGGTGCTCGACGTGGCTGTCTCTTACAATCTCCTGTTAGGCCGACCCTGGATCCATGCAGCAAAAGCAGTGCCATCTACCTTGCACCAGATGGTTAAATTCGAGTGGGACAGGCAAGAGATTGTGGTGCATGGGGAAGATAGTTCGTGTACTCTGGGTAGTGCCATTGTGCCTTTCATAGAAGCTGAGGACGACAAAGGTCCATGGGTTTATCAAGTCTTTGATACAGTATCAGTTGAAAAGATCTCGGAAGGGGAGTGTATTCCTGTGCCAAAGGTAGCTGCTGCATCCATCATGGTCGCGTCGGAAATGCTGAAGAACGAATTTGTACCTGGAAAAGGCTTGGGTGCTTCTTTACAAGGCATCGTACGGCCAGTATCCTGGAAACCTGAATACTTTTGGTTTAGGCTTCAAGCCCACTGCTGCAGACATAAGGCGAGCTAGAAAACTGAAAAAGAAAGCATGGACCCTTCTAAAACCTATTCCCCGCCTTTCCCGTTCCTTTTTCAGGCCTGGTACTAAGAAGCGCCTAGCAACAACAATGCCCAGCTGTGTGATTGGTCCCGACACGGAGATGATCGAGAGGTTTGAAAAGCTGTTTGATGAGGTGAATGTGTTGGAGGCCGGAGAAGGTCCAAGAAAGGCAGATGTTCAGTTCGTGGGGCCCCAAGCAAAGCTTAACAATTGGGAAGCAACTCCCCTTCCTACCCNTTTTATCCAGCATTTTCAATGCTTAGCAATAGTAGCCACTAGTCTATTAGAATTAATATGAAAAGATTGTGTTACCCTTTCTTCTATCTCTTTCATGTTAGGAAGAAGAACTGTGAACGGCGACACCCTTTCTTCAGATAGAATGTAATGCATATTACACTATGCAGTATTCACTACCAACGGATCTCACAAAAATCTATCAAACACTCAAACCATTACAGCTTAGCACCCAAATGTAAAGCGCATAGTATATGATAGAAATTACGAAAAGTACAGTCCCTAAGGTGTACTCCATGTCTGGGCAAAAAAATGCACTCTTACTGGTCATGCAAACTTCTCTGCAAATGTTGCTACATATATTTATTTTACTTGAAATACACAATTTTGTTAGCTCTTGCAAAAACTTATTATTTCTCTTATGAAATGTTTATTATTCGTTGATGGACTTAAAGCTTATGCTATAGAACGTTTGGTTTTCTGCTACGTTTTGGATCCTGAACTTACAGTTACAAGTTTAAAAGTTAAGGACACTTGGTCCTAAACTTAGAGTTCCAAGTTCAAAAGTTAAGGACACTTGGTCCTGAACTTAGAGTTCCAAGTTCAAAAGTTAAGGACACTTGGTCCTGAACTTAGACTAACAAGCTCAAAAGTTAAGGACAATAAGTCCTGAACTTACAGTTACAAGTTCAAAAGTTAAGGACAATAGGTCCTGAAGTCCTGAACTTAGACTAACAAGCTCAAAAGTTAAGGACAATAGGTCCTGAACTTAGGCTAAGAAGCCCAAAAGTTAAGGATAATAAGTCCCGAACTTAGACTAACAAGCTCAAAAGTTAACGACAATAGGTCCTGAACTTAGACTAACAAGCTCAAAAGTTAAGGACACTTGGTCCTGAACTTACAGTTACAAGTTCAAAAGTTAAGGGTACTTGGTCCTGAACTTAGACTAACAAGCTCAAAAGTTAAGGACAATAGGTCCTGAACTTAGACTTACAAGTTCAAAAGTTAAGGACAAGTAGTCCTTAACATAGAGTTACAAGCACAGAACTTAAGGACAGGTGGTCCTGAGCTTCGAGTTCCAAGTTCAAAAGTTAAGGATATGTAGTCCCGAAGTCCTGAACTTCGAGTTGTAAGTTCAAAAGTTAAGGACATGTAGTCCTGAAGTCCTGAACTTAGAGTTGCAAGTTCAAAAGTTAAGGACATGTAGTCCTGAACTTAGAGTTGCAAGTTCAAAAGTTAAAGACACTTATTCCTGAACTTTTATGAGCAGAAGGGTGTTTTCGTTAGGGCAGGTAAAGTTTATTAAAGCAGTGGCTAAAGACTAAAGACATTCTAAACAGTGGCTTAAAAGTAAATACATATGTTATTAGTGGCTAACCGTGCACTTCCCCCTTCCTCAGTAGGACTGGCCCATAATATTTTGGCCCAAGTAACTGGACATGCCTGTTTGTATAATGTCAATATGTTTTGAATTTCTAACATCGAGCCCAAAAGAAATGCTTTGACCCACTACACCATAGGTGTTAAGTTCCAATATAATCTGTATGTCCCCGAAGCGTCGCAGCTTACTGCAAATTTTCCTTCCCAATTGCTAGTCCAACCTAGCCGCAATGAAGAAGAAGCAAAAATCCGCCGCCACCTCCGCCGCAGATACCACCACCACAACAACAACCACCACCGTAGTAGATTTGAAATCCCTAATCCACGACCACAGACTCTTCTTCGACAAGCTAATCGACCTAATTCCACCTAGATTCTACCTCCCTAAAGAAGACGCCCCCTGGTACGGAGGCCTCTCCAAAGCTGCCAAAGCCTCCGCAAAGCGAAAATCCAAAGAGAACCTCAAACTCGCTCGTCGCAACCGCCTTGACCCTGACAAAAAAGATCAAACCTCCACCCTCGGCCTCCTCGAACAATCCCTTCAGAAACAACAAATAACTGACGCCAAAGCAAATCCCGACGAAGATCATGCTAAATCTACGCCCATTAATTTGGAGGAAAACGATAATAACCCTAATAACGA
Source organism: Nicotiana attenuata (assembly GCF_001879085.1). Taxonomy (NCBI): domain Eukaryota; kingdom Viridiplantae; phylum Streptophyta; class Magnoliopsida; order Solanales; family Solanaceae; genus Nicotiana; species Nicotiana attenuata. The sequence goes on from NW_017670452.1 coordinate 102,224, forward strand.
TAGCTCCTCCGTTACTTTCGAAGGGCTGAGACAAAAGCTACGCAGAAAGATCGAAATGCTCCGTGGTAACCGCGGTGATGGCGAGAGTTCGCACAATAACAGAGCTAATGATCGTAGGAGGAGTGAAAAGGAAGCATCTTTAGCGAAATCCGAGGGGAAGAAGAGAAAGAGAGGCGAAGAAGGAGGAGATGACGCTAAGGGAGAAGATAACAGTGTTAGTGAAGTGGAAAAGGGAATAGAGTTTGGGAAAGTCAAACTCGGAGACGACGATGACATGAAAAAGAAGAAGAAGAAAAAAGGATCCAAAGCTAAAGAATTGGAAAGGCTGAAGAGGCTGGAAGAGGTGAAGAAGGAGAATAGGACAGTGGCGGATAGGGAAGCATGGAAGGCAGCAGCAAATAGGGCAATGGGAGTGAAGGTGCATGATGACCCTTCAAAGTTGAAGGAGAGCATGAAAAGGGAGAAGAGGAAGAAAGAGAAGAGTTCGGAGAAGTGGAAGGAAAGAGTGCAGAGTCAGGAGAAGTTGAAAAACGAGCGACAGCAGAAGAGAAGGGATAACATTGCTGGTAAAGTTAAGGAGAAGAAGATGAGGAAGATTGCTAAAAGGGAGAAGAAACTCATGAGGCCTGGCTTTGAGGGCCGAAAGGAAGGCTACATTACTCAGGATAAGAGCTAAACTAAACTGGTCATGTGACTCTTTCTTATGTTTTCATATTTTTGAATTTAGCTGCTATTTCAATTGGAGAAAAAGTTGTGATTGTGTGCTGCTAGTCATTTGGTAGTAACATGTTGGTTCATTAGCCGATTCCAACTGGATTGGGATTGAGGCGTAGTTTTTATATTAACATGCTGGTTCATTTATTGTTTTCATGAAGTTAGCATGATAATATATGCTTGCCAACGAATATTATTAGTTTGAGTAGAACATATTTTCTGCATATATTTCTCAAACAGAGGGTGGAAATGGAACAAATACGAGATTCACCATGGATCTTCTTGCTCTGGAACATATTTACTTGGCAATGTCACTCTCTCTTTTTTATAAGTAAATGTCTTACAGGTAAAATGGCTACACATATTTCCCTATTATTTCAATAGTTAGTTACACCCTTGTGATATGGACCAACTTACTTTATTAAGAGTTCTTTAAAAAGCTAAGCTTGTTCTGATGGTAATATTCACTTAACTTTATACCTCAAGCGCTTGTGACTATCCAATCATAGTCACTTCGATACTGAAATATAATCTTTGCACTTGTAATTATAACTATAGTTTTTTCAGTTGTGGAATTATCTAATGATTGAGAATGTTCGGGAGATTTAGTTAAGCAAATAGGGATTTCACTGTGATGTTGCGGAGTTATAGACAGATGCTGTGAACTGATTCGTAACTTCTTGCAAGTGTCCTGCTTATGAATCTAACATGTTAAGATGAATCTGGTGATACAATACCAATTGGTAAAAAAGAGACGATTTGTAGATTACATGAGCGTGTTCTTAATTATTGTTGTGAAAGAAGAGCTCAAGAACCTAAAGGTCTATCCCTAACAGTCAATGAGATGGGATGAATAGGAGAACAAGGTCGAACTCCTAACAGAGACGAAAAATATTAGGTGATTTCTTCCTATCTGCCTAAGCTTTTATGCGCAGAGTTGTCCAATAACTGTGTTGGGGGGAGATAGTTGGTATCCGGTAGAATAGTTGAGGTGTACGCAAGCTAGCCTGGACACCATACTTATAAAAACAAGAGCCTTAACCTTTTGATTGAATGATAATACCTTTTATGGCTATCTTGTGCTTTTGGTTCTTGGTCGGAGAATCTAACAGAAAAAAAAATGATTATCCACTTTTTTATGTCTACTTCGTTCTATCTGCGAACTTTGAGTTTCATACCCAAGATTTTCAGTATGCTGCTGCTATCAAATCTTTTGCAAACTTCTGGAGCATAGCCAGTGATCTACTGCAGTACTGCAGCTAGTACAGCAACATCACTGCAAGTAGCCATAGTATAGTCAGGCGCATAAAGCCCAAAAGAGCGCCAAGCCACGCGGAGGCTTAAGTTGCAAAGTGCAATTAAAGGACAAACTATATTTTTTGAGTTTCTTTTATGCAAGAATTTTAGTATGATTGCAGTGTATCAAGTGAAGCTTATGAACTGGTTGTTTATCCTTTGTGCACTTTATGCCTTTCTAAGTGCTTAAGCCTTTGAGTTGTGAAAGATCTCAGTTCGTCGATTCTGCTTGGACTTTTTCTTCGATTGGTCAACAAGTTCATTTGGATCCAATTGATCAGGCAAGATGGATTTCTTTTATGTCTTCTGTGCATTATGCTTTAATATTATTGTTTCTGACACCCAAAGGTACCCCTAAGGTCTTATGATGAAATACATAGAAGATTAAGCGGAAATAAAATACATAGAAATCAAGCAGAGGGGCATCCAATACTGTGAATGAGTTCCTTAAACTACATTGTATAGTTGGTATCTCTTGTCCTTTCCTGCACATGCGTTCAACCTTCTCTTTCACATTCTTTAGCCAATACTGCCTAAACAATACAACATTTGCAGAGTACTAGAGTTTGATTATAGGAAATTAATTTGAGACAAAGGGAGAGATGCAGAGAATTGAGAAAGGTATAGATAAATATAAAGGAAATTGATCTTCTTTTAGGAAAGTGGAATCAGTTATAGAGTGGTGATAGGAAGCAGGTATAGACAAAAGAAATAGGACTTTTTTCTTTGTATCTCCCATTTCCACCCCTTCGTGGAGCTGCTAGTATAGTTACCAGAGTAGGGCAGAGGGGAGAACTCCTGAAATCCTTTTGATCAGGGACTGACCAGTTACTTACATCAGTCGTGTTTGAGTGATGCACAGAAGATGTACAAAACTTTGAAGTAGCTTTTGGTTGTTTCGCAAACTTTTCAAGTGGTGACAGGAGGAACTTGGTGATATTTCCAGGGGTTAAGATCATTGTTGAAATATCCACGCAATATGATTCAAGAGTCCTGTAAAGCATGCTAGATATCCTTTTGAGCTGTGCTTTATAAAATGCTGATGGGAAGCTTTCAAGAATTTCTTGCTGATTTTTATGCCTTGGCATTGAGCTTCAGGTATGGTGCTTCATCCAAGGGGATGCTACTAACTCGCTGCTGATTTCTCCTAACCCGAGGAGTTAGGTTCCTCTTCTAGCAGGAAGAAAGCATTAGCAATCTAGCTGAACTTTGTTTTGTTTTACGCTTTAAATTGCTATCTTGCTTTGCAGGATCTTGTGGCACTCGTAACACAACTTTAGCCCCTCTTCATGTTTCAATCTTATGTTTTATCTTGTGATTTGTTGTACTTGTATGTTCGAAGTTAGAAGTTCAACAGTTGAACTTCAACTAGCTTTCACTGGAAATGTCGTGTAGTTCCTATCTCTCCATAGTCCCGTGCCAGTCTGACCTTTTGTCTTCGTCTGGTTGACTATTTTCTTTCTAGATCCCTTGGTTTTCCCCCTTTTAAAGTTTTTTTTTTTTTTTTTGGGTGGGAGATGGGGCGGAGGTATCGAAGGTTGGGGCTGATTCCTAAAAGAAAATGCAGAACTAGAACTTAAGTAGACTTTTAGACATACTTATTACTTGCTAATAATGACATATCATTTGCAAACACTTATTATTTGCAAGTCCTTTGTTTCATAATTTGTCCAATTTATTTCAACTTCAACTTAAAATAGAGAATATGAAGTTGAAAAGTGGGTTGTGGAATATTTCTAGTGAAATAATAGTTGTCACCCACAAATGTCCAACTCTTCCCAGGTGAATTTCATGTCTAAACACATTTTCATATTTCAAATACTCCTTTTCAACTTGGAATACTCACTTAAAATATTGTCGAAAGGAGCAGTAGTTTATTGCGAGGTTAAGTGTAGTTTGGCAAGCGAGCCTTACTTTGAGATGCATTTCTAATCCACTCTTGAGTTAGTCGCCGTGTCCATGTGCATGTGTGTGGGGAATATGCTTTGCAATCTTGTCTAACAAGTGACTTAGAAAAGTTGAGGGCACATGGGAGGTAGGTGCTTAACTTATCGTATTAAACAGAATCCAGAAAAGTGTATCCATAAATATCCAGAGAGGGTCACATAACCATACAGATCGCCACTAAAATCCATCATAATATTACAATTCCCGTATGAAAAAAAAAAGCAAAGGCCAACGAGAAGACACTCAAAATTCCACACTAAAGTAATGATACAAGTGCAAGGCACTTTGTGCTTGCCTCTAGGTCATGTTAGATTCCAGCAAACATGGTACGATGGGGCAACAACAAAAGTAGAAAACCAAAGAAAATATTATCCAAATCAAGGCCCTACATGGGGGAACACAGAGGCTCCTCCTTTGTACTGAAGTTGATGATGATCTTATCCTTCCTCTATTCAAAAGCACGCAAGTAAATAGTGGTGGAGTAATGGCCCTTGAGTTTTTGTTGATGGTGCTGGTCACTGGTCACTGGTCACAAAATTAAATCCTAAGGCATATATGCACCAAACACATGCCATTGGCATTCCCCTGCCAACCCTGCGCACATGCTTCCTGTCCCTCCATATCTATACCATCCTTCCTTTATTCCTTTCTACTTTCTCCTCTAAATATTCTCACTTCTTCCTCCTGTCTATACATTAACCAACTCAATATCTTTACAATCACCAAATCATATCACTTGACACCTCTAAATTCATCACCCAAATAGAAAAAAGGGGAAATATTGTTAGACAATCAACTACGCTTCTTAACAACTTTTTTGCTACTTAGAACTGTGACTAATTAGTAGACTACTTAATAAACTGGGAGATGATTAGGTAATTATAGAGTTGGGGGTGGTTGAGTTGCCAATGCCACGCATTTGACATGTCGTGGGCAGGTGGTTAGGTGGTCGTTGGTAAGGCCGGCCGCCTGCATGAAGGAGTGTATAACGGTTGGGCCGACGTAGCGGAAGCCTCTTTTCACCATGTCTTTGCTTATGGTTTCTGATTTTGAAGTCTTCACTGGGATTTTGTTGCATGCCTTGTATTGTGTTGCAATGGGCTTCTTGTTTACAAATCCCCACAGATACTTGTCGAACGACCCAAATACCTTCTTTATCTGAAATATATTCAAGAAATTGATCCCCACATTTAAAATTTGCAAGACTAGAAATGTCCAAATTTTATTTAAGAATCACAGGAATGTAACAGTATATGAGAAGTCTACTGTATTTTTTAAGCCTAAACACTTATTTAAGTTACTAATCTTACTTTCTTGGGGTTGTCAGGATTGGTATCCAATACTTATTCCATATGGCCCATGTGGTTATGTTATTTAATAGGTGTTAGCTACATCCATGATTGGCTTCAAGCAGATTAATTAATTTAAGAGTTTCCCATCTGTACTTTCCATTAGAGCATCATAAGGATTGAAAAAGAATGAAGATATTGAAATAGAAAAGACAGTTGAAAAGTTTAATTAGTGTTTAAAATTCTTTTATAGAGCTCATATTGTATGATTACCTCTAAAATTCTGTTAGAGTTGTCGACAGCTCCTCGGAGTTGGCTAAGCTCTATACCATATTCAGCACTTATTGAAGTTATCTTCTTTTCATTGTACTTGGAAACAATTTCTGGATCAAATCCTGAAAAGGCATCCCTGGAGGAAAATAGAATGCAAAATACAGCTAAGGCCTCTGACTTTTGCAAAAAATGTTTATTAAGAATCAGTAATAACACCAGCTAAAATCTACCTGAAATCTTGCCTTCTTTTTAACACTGAAGTCCAGTCCGATCCAACTTGTGCACCAGTTAACACCAGCAACTCAAAGAGCAGACTGTGTATATACAACAAGGAAATTAATATAAGTATGAAGCAAGTACAAATGAAGGGAAGCATCGGAGCAATGGTAAAGTTGTCTCTGTATGACCTATAGATCACGGGTTCGGCCGTGGAATCAGCCACTGATGCCTTACATCGGGTAGGCTGCCTACATCACACCCCTTTGGGTTGCGGCCCTTTCCGAACCCTGTATAAACGTGGGATACTTTGTGCACCCCGCTGCCTTCTTATGAAGCTGACAAATATGAACAGTGCACAAAAAACAGGGGAAAAGAGATGCTTACTTATCATCATGGACAGGAACTCCCCATTCTTCATCATGGTATGCAATATAGAGCGGGTCTGGAAACACCACAAAACACCAAAAACTTTAGTCCTATTTATCCACTTACGCTAATTTGTGTCTCATTTTGTGTTTGAAGATAGTTTCAATTACCAGAATTAGGCGTGATAAAGCTGCATCTTTTTTCCTCTCGAGGACTGGGGTTAGCTGCTGAAGGAGAGGAAGAGTCGAAAGAAGATACTTTTCCTTCATATTTGGCAGATTTTGTTCTTCCATAATGGGCAATTTTCATTTTTCTTTGAACTTGCGCGGTTGCAACTTGTTCCCTTCTTGCTGCTGCTATGCTTCCTGGAACCTCGATTATCAACGAGGACGAATATTTCAATGAAGAATTCTCCACAGAAGGGGTCGAAGCTATGCCCCCATTGCTTTTCTTAGGCTTCTTCAATAAAGTTGTTGTTGTTTTATTAGCAGTGCCTTTGGGACTCAAAACTTTGTCACCACTTGAATTCAAGACATTAGGATCAATATTCCCTCTCTTGGTAGCTGGTTGTCTTGGCGATTTCAGTTTAGGAGAGACCGGTGGAGTTGTTACTGAAATCTTGACTTTAGTAGTGCCATTTGTAGTAGGACTAGGAGGAGCACTGTTAGTTCGCTGTAATACAGCAGCAACAGAAGTTGTTTTTGGAGGTGTCTTTTTAAGGGAGTTACGGCGTTCAAAAAAAGAAACTATTTTGCTATTTGGTTGAAGAACAGGGCGACCATTGATTTGGGAGATGGTTTGTTGGCTGCTCTGCAGTTTCGTTTTGGAGGAACACATCTTTAATTTATTGGCTAGTTGTGCTTTTCTTGTGAAGAGATAACACAAGGAAGAAGAGTAAACGAGGCAAAATGAGAAGAGGGTTAGAGGCTTTTCCTTGGTATTGATCAAGCTCTAATTAAGGGACATGAGGATTGAGGGAAGAATGTGGGCTGATTTTATAGAGAAAATAATAAAGCCAAGGGGGTTGGGGCCTTTGTGGGGGGGGAGGTAGGGAAAAGGGGTATAAGGGGGGAAGTTATGAATTTGGAACATGGAGAGGTTGGGGTCTGCCATACATAGAACCTCTTTTCTTGTGAGGTTGCCACTTTCTTCTGTTTAAAGTGACCACGAGGATGACAATCACCCCATCCTTACCGAATCGTAACCGATAATCGGACCACAAAATTAACTTATTAGTATCGGATTATTGGATTAACAATGGGTGAACATATTGAAATTCTATAATTAATGGTTTGGGGGCGGATTACTCAATTTCCTTATCGGATAAACCATTAAGAATTATTATATTTATATTTTACCCAGATGTATATAAATCCGCTGTATTATTATATTTATATTTTTACCTCTACGTATATAAACCTTTCCTTTCTTATTTTGATAAACCGTGAATGTCAGTGTTATAGCTTTTCCCTTCTTATTTTGGTTTAATTGTTTATGTTCGGTACTTTAGAATCTTGCAATTGTTCAGACAATTGTTTATGTTCATTGTTCGGCCTTTCCCTTTCGTGAATTTGGAATATGTATCAAGTTTCCCCTCATTGTTTAACCAAAAATTAGATTTTAGGTCAAAGCTTGAATTTAGAAGAACACGGGCTACTGATGATCGGAAAAGAGTATATAAAGAAAGAAATTTGTGAACAATATAATCAGAAAGCAAATAAATCAAAGTATATTCTAATAGTGTTTTTTCTCTTTTTCTACAATCGTTTGTGACTTTTCCTTTTATAGCCATTTTGGGAATACAGACTTTACCTTTGTCATAATAAGACAATTATGGGCAATTAATGACTTTAAATGTTACGTTATGCAATCATATATGTTAAATACATATTCTCTAACGTTTCCAGTATTTAATGCTCATTAAATGCTGTATCTGGGCTCTTTTTTGCTGTCAGATTCATTCCTTTGACTCTTCATGATCTTTGACCTTTAAATATCTTGAATATGTACGATCATTTGAATTACTTGTATGACCGCTCGTGCCTTCTCCATTTAACTTGTTCGTATATGTCATTGCTCGTATCTGTTAACCAACCTTAATTCTTTGACTATTTGACCAGTCTACGTGTCATGACACGTCACCTCCAATATGCAGAGTAAATTTTTCCCAATACACTCATCTCTATTGAATTGTAGTTCATGTACTTCATTTTTATTATTTATTTGATTTAGCCGATAAACATCCGATAATCGCTAATTTGACCAATCCGCTCAATGTCTTATTGCTTGGTTAGTGGATACTATAAGCTGATAACCGATAAGCCGAATGTTAAGCGTTAATATCTGCCTGATATTTTAATTACTATATTTGTAAGCCGATAACCGTTACGCGTAAATATCCGCTCAATAAGCAGCCCTATCTGCATCTACATTCCTAGGGCTTCCTAGGGCTTTAAAGTACTAACTCCACTTGTTTAAGTTACTATCCTAGTACTTATTTTGTTCAGAAAAAATGGTTAATTTTGCTCATGTATTATACAAAATCGAATAACTTTGTCATCCGACAGACATTTCATCTAATTTTGTGTTCATTGTTAGGAAAACGTATCATTTTTATCCCTAATCTCTAGTGGAGCTAACACGAGGGTAATTTTAAATCATAGTTAAAAGCATATGGATAGATATTTTTTCAAAAAATTTAGACACATGAAATTCAATCATTTCATGCTGGACCTAATTTGTTAATGGTTAAGGCAAATACATGAAAATTTGCTAACGACAAGAGTAAGAATTGAACAATTTAAAATAAAAGAAAGGCAAATATTGCCTTTATAGAATTAGAAGGGAATCGAAGTGGTGCGAGTGCCAGCAGTTTAGGATCCTTCCTTTTTCATTGCCAGCCAAGCCTAGTTCGGAAAACCCGAGCTGGAGTGCTTGTGAAGTTTTTGGGGCCAGAAAACGACCAATCATTGCTCTCTCTTCCTTAGATTAGAATTAGACCTGCCTTGCGTATTTACCCTTTTCTTTTATCCCAACTCTTTCTTCTAATATACCAATTCACCTTCTCTCCATTAGTTAGTAAATTATGTATGATTTAGTTGTTGGAACTAATCATATACTTACTTTATACCACATACAAAAGCTTATCACTACTCTCCAAAAGGGTTTGTTTAACCACACTTTTGTCAAAGTTGACATTTGTATTCAACATGAAACCACATACATTTTATTAGTAGCTTGTGTCATTTATAATTTTATACACCTTTTTGCGATATCTCGTGTGAAACCTCTAAAGAATCTGTCGTTATTAGTAAAAGAAAAATCAGGGATTGAGTCTAAGATCCCAAAGACCGCATAGTTAAAAGCATTCATTAAAGAATAATAAATTTTGAGATTGAGCAGTTGAGAACAATAATATCCAATTACTAGGAATAAATCTTGAAACGCGTTGTTCCAACTAACACAAACATTAAGTAAACGGGTTGTCATTTCCCCTAAACAAGTAACAGAGCCAGCTTTAAAGTATTGAACATGAAGCTGATCGTGTCCTAGTAATTTCGTTCTGATACTATTATGGTATATGTTCACGCTTCCCCTATTTTTGGATAAGTATCTTATTCCCCTTCTCCATCTAGGCACGCCAAGTATAACGATTCCCATCAATCAGCTATGGCATTTACACTACCCTTTGTGAATGTACCTATTTATGTCAAACATTTTGTTTTTCTTTGTGTGCACTTTGATTAATTCATCTGATATATGTAACCTCGCACTTCATTGGATACTTGCTATCTCCTATTAGAACAAATATTGTTTAACTTTTTCCATCAAGGCTTAGGTAGATTAAAAAAAAATCTTCTAAAATAGGTACCTGTACGGGTCATAATCTGACTAAGGCAATCTGGCACGAGGTTAGATTACCAAAAGGCGAGTAGGCCGAGGTCTTGCACAAGATTAAAGAAACTAACGGGCGAGCTGACTAATCGGGGCCGAGCTCAGGAACTCTAGCCGGCCATAACGGCTAGTTTTGTCGTAAAATGTTTTAGGGGAATATTCCCCGAATATTCTCTGTACTTGTACTTTAAGTTAGGTAAGGGATATGTCTCATATAAAGGGAAACGGAGAGAGAAAAATAGGGCATAAAATATTCTATATGATAAGTTCTCTCATGAAATGTTGACTCTCAAGTAAATTACAAACATTGTCTTTCCATAAAGATTCGATTTGTTGTTCATCCCACACTTTCTCGTATCAGATCCGAGAAAACTCCATATATTCCCACGTTTGTTTGTCTTACATCATTGTCAGAGAGAAGAATCATCCACCTCATTCAATATTTGGGTGAATCATGCTCTCTATTTATATTTATTGACATTTAATATATTTATTGCTTATCATTATTCCCCAACGCAATCGTAACATTACCATTTAATACACATTTGCATTAAATTGGTTTAAATGCAATTATATGTTGTTTGTATCAACCTATTTCAGATCTAGGATTTATTATATTTAACTAGGATTTACCCACTATTTTCTTATTTAATTAGTTTAACAAAAGGCTTAACACTTTTTGGTCAAACAATTTGGCGCCTTCTGTGGGGAATTTTCTAGTTAAAATTTTAGTTTCTTCTAGATCTAAAAAAAAACTTCACAAAAACCCTATACTTCCTTGTTTGCACAAATCTAACATGGCAGGCAATGGAGAGGAAAAGAGTAAGGCGATAACCGACCTCACCACCAACCTCCTCCACACCATCAACGAAGTGGATGAAACAGAGGGCGAAGATATAACACCAAACACCTCTCCCAGGCGAAACAGCTCGCCTCCACCTCACGGTAGCATCACGACCTCGCATAGTAAGAGGGCCTCTACATCCACAATAGAAGAGGCACTACCAGCAGTGAAAAAGCTACTTGAGGCATGGTTGACAAACACACTAACCGGCTTCCTCGACAAGCCCGCTCGGAGGTCGAGTAGAGAAGAGGCAAGGGTCGGCATTGCATCGATAGCTAACGAGCAGCACGCCGCCCCCTGCAACATGTATTACTCACGATGCTAGTGATGCAGGTAATGACACCCTCACAGCCATTTTGTGAAAAATGGAGGAGATGGAGAACGAGACAAAATGCTCCGCAACCATATGAAAGAGCACCAAGAGAGGGTAGACAAAATATCGGGTGCCCCAAAACTTCTGCCAAAAAGGGACGCCGTTCGATTTGTTGAGCAACCATATAGCAACGAGGCTGCACCGCATGCCATACCAAAGACCTTCAAAATGTCGTCGTACTTAAAAATATACGACGGCACGACGGACCTAGAGGATCATGTGACCCACTATGTCACTGCAGTGAAAGGCAACGACCTCGCCAAAGAACAAGTATTATCCATATTGTCGAAGAAGTTTGGAGAAACCCTAACCGGGGGAGCGCTGACTTGGTACTCACAGCTACCTGTGCATTCCACAGAAACGTTCGAGGAAATGGCAGACAAGTTCGTCACCGCCCATGGCGGAGCTAAGAGAGCAGAGGCGAGGGTGAACGACATATTCGCCATTAAGCAATCGCCCGGCGAAGGACTCAGGGACTTCCTTGCCCGGTTCAACCGTGTAAGAATTCCTTCCAAATGTATCTAAGGGGATGGCGGTAGCCGCTTTCCAAAATGGGAAAAGTAGAAGTGGGTCGAGGGCGACCAAAAAGTTGCTAACCGACTCATGAAATACCCTCCAACCACTTGGGACGGGATACACAACGCCTACTGTGCCGAGGTAAGAGCCGACGAGGACGATCTCAACGGACCTACCCAACAGTTGACCTCAGTTCAAATGGAGTCCAGGAAGGACCGGAGAAACGACAACAGAAGAGATCTAGTGGGATCCCGACCTAATCGGGACAGACATCAGCCTTACGGCAGAGGTGCCCTCATGCCACCTCCATGCCACGATGAAGGTCCATCCAGGCCGCAAACGAGAATCCACCAAAATGAGAGAGGTATGCCCCCTTTATTATCTGCTCACAATTTTTGTGTTTCCCCCTCAGAAATAGTCTACGCACTGGAGAAGCTCGGCCCAAAAGTGAAGTGGCCACAAAAGATGAGATCTGACCCGAGCACCAGAAAGTCAAATGCCCTCTGCGAATTCCACCAGGAGTGGGGTCATAAAATCGAGGACTGTATCGCCCTAAGATAGGAGGCCGTGAGTTCACCAAGGGCACTTGAAAGAATTGATGAGCGATCGAGGGAGAGCCAACTTCGCCCGATGGCGTGAACAACACCAGGGACTGCCCAAACCACCTTCCCCAGCTTGAAACATTCAAATGATCATCGGAGGAGGCGACGACGCATCAATCAACAGCGTAAAGTTCACCACCACCCACAAACTCAAACGGTCCATCATTCACGATCGGTATGACGAACTCGAAGAAAGTATCATCTTTGATGAGTCAGATACCCACGGTTTGGTTCTTCCTCACTATGACGCTCTTGTCACTACTTTACTCATTTTTTATACCGATGTAAAATGTATTATTGTCGATGACGGGAGCGGCGCGTGCATCATCCACCCTCGAGTTCTCACCCTAATGAAGCTCGAGGACAAGATAGTGCCACGTTGCATCACACTAACAGGTTTCAACAATGCAGTTGAGCGGACATCTGGAGAAATCACGCTGCCCGTCTTGGCCGGCAGCTTCACTTTAGAGACCACGTTCCACATCACGACGTACAATGCTATCATAGGTCGACCTTGGATACACACCATGATATCCGTCCCCTCCAGCTTATATAAAGTCATCAAATTTCCCACCCCATGTTCAGCATCCGAGCGCACTACCCGAGAATGCTACCGCATCGCCCAAGATTGCACATACACCCAACAAGTGAAAGGCAAGGCCGAGGAGGCATAGCAATTAATGAAGTCGAGGTCAGATGGTGATGTGAGGAAATACATCATCGGAGACCCCAAAATCGTAAAAGCCACAGGGTCAACCGTAGAGGACCTCGATCGAATCAATTAAGAGTCAACATTCGATCTCGCTCGAATCAACTCACGTTTGACCTTGCTCGAATTAATAAACATTCGACCTCGTTTGAATTAGTGCGTTCGACCTTATTCGAATTAGTGAAGAATCATATTCGATCATACTCGAATTTAACTCATGCTCAACCTGACTTAAGTTTGATTTACAACTTCGTTTGAATTAAGTACGACATGGGACTTCACCTAAATTCAACCAAAGATATACTCGACCATGTTCGAAACATCATGTACCAACACAATTCTTCCGAAGAAAAACATTCGAAGAAAAATAAAAAAGCCCAATATTATACAGCAAAGGGTTGTGATCATTCCATTCCAAAAAAAATTATCATACAAAGGGCCAGAAAGACGCCCCACAAAAAAAAAAGAGAAGAAAACAAAAACTAAGTACAAAGCATTACTCCACATCGTCCCCGCCTTTGCCACTGCCACCTTCACCGCGCGGTCCAGCAACGCCATCTCCACCATCACCCCCGCCATCGGTATAATCATCGTCATACCAAGCATCAGATGCAAGCCCGTCTAATTCATCTTCACCATCACTGGTTCTCGGCATAGCAGGGTCATAACCGCAGGCAATCCTAGCGGCACGCGCCTTAACACAAGCATCCTCAAAATCGGCCTCAGGAATTTTCCCCGCCGTCATCAAATTCCTATATATGTCCAATTGAGCCTCGGCGTAGACCCACATATCATATAAGTGCCGTGGAATGTCGGGGAAAGCAGAAGTATGAGACGAGGACAGTCGAGCCAACAGTCGCGCCTTCTCGGCCTCAAGAGCGCCAACTTGATCACTAAGGCTCGAAACATCTCTCTCGAGCCCACCAATTCGCTCGTCAAGTCGTGCCTCCCTTAGCGCGGCCATTTCCGCATCATTTGCACGTTCAGGCCTGAGGATGCGAATGGAGTCCTCTAATGCCGCCACCTTTGATAAAGCCGCTACCTTGGCCTCTTTGGTCCCCTCCAACTCTGCCATTTTCTCGATCAACTCACCACTCAGGCCGACAACTCTGATCGAGATTTGCTCAAGCTCGGCCTGCAGGGACGCTACTTGCACTTGAAGGTCGACATAATCGACCACGACCCCCTTGATCACCTCGAGTTCGTCTTCCTTGGCTCTAAGTTCCCCCTCGAGCTCACTGCATTTGCCGATGACCCGCACAAGCTCCTCATTTATTGTGACATGCTATGCTTTTTCCCCCATTGCTAGTAGGTTAATGGGCCGCGCTTGTCCTTCTGGTCCATCTCATCTCTAAGGGACTGGAGGTTACCGCCTGCTCTGAACCGTGCACGCATCTCACGGTACTTTTCACGATACCTGCGGTACTTCAAAACCGTTCTCTGGGAAACAATCTTCTGCTTCTCGTCTCGGCGCGCGCTTTTGATCTCCAAAATTAGAGTCTAAAAAAAAGAGAAGATAAAGGAAGAGCCGAAAGAGTTAGTAAAGATAGAAAGGGGAGAAGGGCGCAAAGTTAAAAAATAACGAGGAAGAAAACTCACCCTCAGAGCCATCCCAGACATGCCTAGAGACAAATCGGCATCCTTGAGCTCTTGTAGTGTCCTGTTCTCGGCGGCAGAGCAAAGAGGGACCAAAGAAGGGACCACACTCATTGTGTCAGCCAACAAGTCACAGTCCAAAGGAATGACAATCGAACGAGAAGATCCATCCGTTCTCACCTCGACCTGGGCGAACCCTTCGTCGAATATCCTCTCTTCCTCGGGGTAGACACCGAAGCCGGATTCGTAATCATCTACGATCACTCCTTTCGCCCTCTCCTCGGCTGAGGAGGGAATGTTAGACCGCTCTGGCATTGACGGATCACTCCTCGGAATGACCGCAATTGCCTCTGGTTGCTCCCCTCCTTCCACAAAGCAATCTCCACATTTGAAGGGGGCACGGTCTCTGCATCCAAAGCCCACCGCGGTTCGGCCGTGGTCAACTCAGGATCACCCCCCGCGGGCCCCTCATTCTCGGTCTCTTCGTCGTCAACCTCTATTCTCCGTCTTTTCAGCGGAGCCTCTTTCTCCTCGTCGTGTGATGACTCATCCAGCAAATGAAACACTGAAGAAGCCGGAATCTCCGCTAGTGGGGCAGCAGCCTGATGGCTAGGTCTACGTAAGGCCGGGGTCCAAGAAGGAACAACAGTCTGAACGGACTCGCCTGCAGTCACAGCGAGTAAAGGCCCAGTCAAAGCACCTGACTGATGAAAAGTAGGAGTAGGATCCCTCGCCCTCCGCAGAGCCCTACGACCTACCAACAAAGAAAGACTAAGTAAAAAAAAAGGAGAGAGAAAAGACGTCATGAAGGTTGAAATGACTAAGATCGAAATGAGAACTCACCAGTCGAGGGTTTGCGCCCAAACCTCTCGTTGAACTGCGACCACTTACGGATACCTACCGTGTGAGGCAGAATTTGGCTCACCTAGTCGCGAATGTCGGCGACTAGCGAAGGAGGATCCTTCTCGGCTACATGAAATAGAAGAGAAGGGGGAGAACGATTAGGTCACCAAAGGGAAACAACAAACAGCCAGTTGGGAGAAACACTTACGAGCAAAGTTCCACGCCTCAGGAAACCTATTAGGGTTTGACACCACGTGCTCCTTCCTTACGTAGAAGAAATTAACCTAAAAACGACGACGATTTGTCTTATTGTCCATCTTCACCACCAATCCCTTGGTCCCACGATAAGCGAAGTTGTATCATCGTACCCCTGTGAAAAATTGGGGCGAAGAGGTGAAGCAAATGACGGAGAGAAATCCCACGGTTGGCTAGCTCTGCATACTTAATAAGCATAAGAAAAAGCTTATAGATATACGGGGAGAGTTGGGCCAGACAAATGCCATAATAGCGGCAGAAGTCCTCCGCCAAAGAAGGAAGAGGAAGCGTATAGTCGACGACGAATGGATACGCGTAGAATGCGCAGTATTCTGTGTCATGTATTTGCACCACATCGTCACCAGCCGGGATAAGGTCGACATGGTTTGGAATTCACCATTTAGCCCTAAATTCAACAAGCACCGCCGCATCCATATCAGAAACAACAGGCTCAGGATCATCTTCAGATCGCTTCGAGAAGTCAGACCTGGTCCTCCCTGAACGAGGAACTATCTCATCTACAGTGGGGAAACTCTCCTCTTCTACAACAATGGCCACTCCTTTTTCATGAGAAGGCATGTCCACAGTCAATGGGACAGGATTAGAAATTCTCTCAAGGTTAGAAGATGCACTAGCCATTTTCTATCACGTATACGGGAAGAAATTGCAAGTATGAAAGGGGTAATAATAGCAGGAAACGCTAGAAAAGGGAAAAACAAGGATGCAAGAATTCTGAAAAGAAGAAGGGAAAGCTTGAAGATTCAAATGCTTAAGAAATGCAGCAGGTCAAATGGGGAGTTCCCATCCCTATTTATAAGAATATTGGCACCCTAATCGAAAAGGCCAAGCGCCGCCACATTGATTTCGAAATGGAAGGGGCACGGGAAACGACGTAACGTATCGGGAACATGTGCCATAATAACACATGATGAAATGATGTCATTACAAACTGCCGTAATGGTCATATGTGGCTCTCAAAGCGCCACGTCATCATCTCGCCCCAAGAACTTTATTACTCGACCTATGTGCCTAGATTTCTCAAGTTGTAACTAGCGATGTTCGCCCATCGATCTCGTCCAGAAACAACCTCGACAGGAGAAGGGACTAACTGTGTGGGTCAAAATCTGACTAAGGCAATCTGGCATGAGGTTAGATTACCAAAAAGCGATTACGCCGAGGTCTCGCACAAGATTAAAGAAACCAACGGGCGAGCTGATTAATCGGGGCCGAGGTCAAAACTCTGGCCGGCCATAACGACTAGTTTTGTAGTAAAATATTTTAGGGGAATATTCCACCGAATATTCTCTGTACTTGTACTTTAAGTTAGGGAAGAGATATGTCTCATAAAGGGGAAAGGGAGAGAGAAAAAAGGGTATGTAATATTCTATATGATAAGTTCTCTCATGAAAAGTTGATCCCACACTTTCTCGCATCAGATCCGAGAAAGCTCCCTATATTCCCACATTTGTTTGTCTTACATCATTGTCAGAGAGAAGAATCATCCACCTCATTCAATATTTGAGTGAATCATTCTCTCTATTTATGTTTATTGTCATCTAATATATTTATTGCTTATCATTATCCCCCACGTAATCAAATACCCCTTTGCATTAAATTGGTCTAAATGCAATTATACATTGTTTGTATCAACCAATTTCAGATGTAAGATTTATTATGTTTAACTAGGATTTACCCACTATCTTCTTATTTAATTAGTTTATGAAAAAGAATTAACGCTTTTTGGTGAAACAATACCGTTATCTCCAAATTTGCATCAATCTCACTGACCAGTAGGCCAAGATATGTAGCTATTCGGACTTTCTGCATCTAAGGCCACTATATAAGTCTGAAATAGTACTCATGTCCAAAAAAATATTGGAGAATATAGTAGATTTCTTCGGAACAGTAATGGTTAAGTAAATAATGGATCGCAATGATTTAGCTGCAAGAATTGTCAATTCTTTGGTGCCTTGTTCCAGTCACTAGCTTTTCATTTCTCCTTGCGTATAACCTAAACCTTAAGTTGCAAGCAAATTCAAGCTCACCAATTGTGACATCTTGGGAATTGAAACGATAAAGTTTCATCTCGAGGATTCATCTAAAGTGAGTATTCAAACTAATAAGAAGTACTTCCGGCACTTAGTTGATTTTTTTGGACCGTTTTTACATATATTAAAGAATCCATCTTTTAGTATTAATTAATAACGAAATTGATCATATTATCTTAATTTGTTCATTAAAAGTATAACAAATAATTCCTAGACTCTTTACTCCAAGGACAATTTTGAAAAAAAGAAGTTAATTCCTTCTTGATATCTAAAAAAATCTTAATATTGTGGAGCACAAAAAAAGGGGACAAAAATCCAATTAAAATGGACCAGAAGAAGTAATTTTTAAATATTTAAAAATAAAACTTCATAGCATTTGTCATTTGGCTCCAGCTAGAGGACTCCTTTGGTACTGAGATTAGACCGCTCACTTATTATCAAGTTTGATGAGGTGAAAAGTAGCTAGTAGTGCAATTGATTATAGCATTGTTAATTTAGTTATTCCCAATTAGTAGCAGCTGCCTAGTTAATGTCAATTACCTAAAATACTGATTAATTAGTGGATGTTAATCACATTTAAGTCACATTGGAGTTCAAGGAAAAAGAGAAACAGGCCATGTGCAAGTCCCACATAATTGTACCAATAATGAAAGGCAATCCTAAGCATTAACACATGATTGACTTGATGACGTCTTATCTAATTGTCCAAATGTCTATTACTAAGAAATTAGTATAATTTTAAGTATACTTTCCAGCCTTCTTCGTATATTCTCTTGTCTGTCTATTAGGAAAACGGCCTGCGAAGGATATATGGTTTTGTGTTTAACATAATTAAGAAAAATCATATCTAGCAAGTTTCTTGATCTTCTATTGGAGCCACTTCATAAAGCCACCAGAATTAGGTTTAATTGTTTTTTAACCTCACTAATCTGTCATTAAGAGAGATTTTTACATGACCATTCTCATAAGCATCCGCATTACTGATTGAAGATTCAATTAAGATGATATCCAAGACTTCCTAACATAGTTGGACCATATTGTAATGATACTCGTCCTCATATATATGGTCCATTATTTGTCCATATGCTAGGTTACATTGAGACAATAGATTACAGTTACAACATTTAAAGTTGTGCATTTTTTCCCCAAAAGTTTTCTAGGTTGATTGATGAAACGCGAGGCTAGTAGTAGAGCATACTTTCCTTCCATTCCGATAGCTGTTTTATTACTCTTGTTTGTCTTTTTATTAGATTTCTAGTAGTATCTGATGTTGCTTCTGCTTCGGTCTAATTACTAGCTAGTTGTGCTACTATCTCTTCTCCTATGACTCTTTACTATTGATATATTTCAATTTGTTTTACTTTTCTAATTGTGCTTGCCTCAGCCGAGCGTCTCTGGAAGCAACCTCTCTATATGTGAGAATATAATATACTGGCATGTTGTTATTTGTTTGTTTTCTAGGTTGGTTATTGTCCTACTATTCCCGGGTTCATATCTTCAGTTAGGGTATTTCTTAATTAGTCATTTACATTAATTAACATACTCTAACAATTTAAAAACACATGAAGGGGCAGGAAAAAAAAAGTGGTATTAGAAAATGTCAATATAGGCGGTTAGTAAACTGTATCTGTAAATTAATTCTGGAAAAGATAAAATAATATATAAACAGAAAATATAAACGAAAGAAAAGTTAATCCGAGCCCACTAAATTCACAGTGTTTCCTTAAGAAATTTAATCGCCTCCTAGTACCCAAGGTTATGGATTATTTCCTCCCAGGATAGAACGAATTACACACTAGTATAGTGGTACTTCAAACCCCAGTGTTTCAGCGAACACAAAGTTCGGTAGCAAATCACACTTACTTGTTGCTTTCTTTGAAGTTAAAAGTATGTAGAAGAAAGGAGGAGAACTCAGAAAATTGTATGGAATATTTGAGAGAATGGACTTGTATTTATAGGCAATGTTGAGCTCAAAACTGAAGAGGTGCAACTCTTCAGAATGGTTGTTTATGCAATACGGCCATAGCATAAATGCCATAACATAAATGGCTATTTACACAACAATAAACCGGAAATTCAAGAGGGAGGTTAATTTTCAGTTACAAATCGATACATGAAATTCAATACATACTCTCCAGTTACAAGAATTACGTCCATACGAACGTTAGTAGCATTAGCTGCATCTTAAATGGAGAGTTGGAGGAAGAAATTTACATGGAACAACCTGAAGGGTTTGTGGTTCCAGGTAAAGAAAAGAAGGTATGTAGACTTGTTAAGTCCCTTTACGGACTAAAACAAGCACCCAAACAATGGCATGCAAAATTTGACCAAACAATGTTGTCAAATGGTTTTAAAAATTAAATGAATGTGATAAATGTGTGTACATTAAAAATGTTCCAAATCACATAGTCATTGTTTGCTTATATGTGGATGATATGCTGATAATGAGTAATGACATTGCCAACATAAATGCAACTAAGCGCATGCTAACTGGCAAGTTTGATATGAAAGACTTGAGAGTTGCTGATTTAATTCTGGGAATTAAGATCCATAAGACTTCTCAAGGTCTGGCATTGTCATAATCTCATTATATTAAATCAGTACTTGAAAAATTCAAGCACTTAGGCTTTAAAGTTGCAAAGACTCCAATTGATGTGAATCTTGCACTAGCAAAGAACAAAGGCCAAAGCATATCACAATTAGATTATGCTCATGTGTTGGGTTGCTTAATGTACATCATGAACTGTACACGACCAGATATAGCTTGTGCTATAAGTAAATTGAGTCGATATATGAGCAATCCAGGCCAATCTCAGTGGATGACCATGAAACGAGTTTTGGGGTATTTAGTACATACCCAGGACTTTGCTTTGCACTACAGTAAATATCCTGCGGTCATTGAGGGATACTGTGATGCAAATTGGATCACCGGTTCAGCTGATTCGAAGTCCACAAGTGGATATGTATTCACTATTGGTGGAGGAGCGGTATCTTAGAAGTCGTCCAAACAAACTTATATTGCCCGCTCTACAATGGGGCTGAGTTCATAGCCTTGGATAAAGCCGGTGAAGAAGCTGAATGGCTCCGAAATTTCTTGGAAGATATTCCATTTTGGCCCAAACCGTTGGCACCAATATGCATACATTGCGATAGTCAAGCGGCAATTGGAAGGGCTGGGAGCGTTATGTATAACGGTAAATCTCGTCATATACGACGAAGACATAAAACCGTTAAGCAATTACTCTCTAGAGGAATTATCACGATTGATTATGTAAAGTCAAGTGATAATGTGTCGGATCCACTTACAAAAGGCCTAACTAGAGAGGTAGTTGAGAAATCATCAAGAAGAATGGTACTGTGGCCGAGAACAAGTCATAGTGGCGGTAACTTTACCTAGAAGACCGGAGATCCAAGATCTAGGTTCAAGGAGATCAAACAAAGTCATTAATGATGGTTCAACATTGTCAACTAAACTTTTGGTCCATTCTCGTGATGAGACGGTGTTCAGTACCAAGGATAAAGCATTAAGGCTTTTTAATGATTTCTAAATTTGATACGGGGTATATCAAATAGTATATCTACGAGATGACACGTTTAGGAATCACCTATGTAAGTGTGAAGTGTTAGCCGCTTCAAGGAGAATCTTGCAAGGCCAGTTCTCTATGCACTTATGAACCAAGCAGTGTTCATGGCTGAAACGAACACAACAATGAGAACCAAAGACGGTGAAGGATTGGTTGTGTGACTTGTGGTTGTCTAGGTATACACCAAAGTTCGACGGTTCAAAGATATCAAATCTACCGATTGATCGAGTATATTCGACATAAGTTCACTATGGAAAGTTCAAAGGGAAACCTACTTATCCAGATGCAATTAATCCTTGCTTGCGAATCGCATAATTTTTCATGCATGTTTCCGTGATATAGCCATTCCCCATTCATGTGGGGGATCGTTGGGTTTTTATGTATTTAAGTATAAAAAATACTTAAAAGAGGGTGAATGGAAAATGGAGGGAAATGAAATTTTTGAGTGAAATTTTAAGTTTCCCCCCTTGGCAAAGGGACATTGTCCCATATTGGAAGAGGAAGAGGGTTTTTATGGGTATATAAGCAATTGCTCTTCTTCTAGCTCTTAAAGAGTTGAGAAGAAGGCAAGCCTCGCGTCGTCGTCTTCCCTCGCTCGCTCGCTCGGCTCGGCTTCGGCTTCGGCTTCGGCTTCAACTTCGGCTTCGGATTCGGCTTCGGCTTCGGATTCGGTCAAATGATCGATTGATTGATTAATTTTTTGGACCAAATTTATTTGTTAATAGTAAAATATTAACAGAAATGTTATTAAATATTTGTTTTAATAACAGAATATTAATATTAAAATAAATATTAATGTTAAATCCAATCCGTTTTTCTGTTTTGGTAACAGAAAATTAACTACCCTCTTCAATTTTTCCTCTTTATTGTTGAGTATATAGCCATTTATGTTATGACATTTATGCTGTGGCCGTTTTGCATAAACAACCATTCTGAAGAGTTGCACCTCTTCATATTTCAGCCCAACTTTGGCTATAAATACAAGACTATTCTGCTCAGAATTTCCATACGATTTTCTGAGTTTCTCCTCGCGCCGTCGTCGTCGTCGCTCGCTCGGCTCGACTTCGGCTTCGAATCGGATTTGGTCTCGGCTTCGGCTTCGGCTTCGGATTTGGATTTGGATTTAGTCGAATGATCGATTGATTGATTAATTTTTTGGACCAAATTTATTTGTTAATAGTAAAATATTAACAAAAATGTTATTAAATATTTGTTTTAATAACAGAATATTAATATTAAATCCAATCTGTTTTTCTGTTTTGGTAATAGAAAATTAACTACCCTCTTCAATTTTTCCTCTTTATTGTTGAGTAAATAGCCATTTATGTTATGGCATTTATGCTGTGGCCGTTTTGCATAAACAACCATTCTGAAGAGTTGCACCTCTTCAGATTTCAGCCGAACTTTGGCTATAAATACAAGACTATTCTGCTCAGAATTTCCATACGATTTTCTGAGTTTCTCCTCCTTCTTCTGCATACTTTTAACATCAAACAAAGCAACAGTAAGTCTGATTTGCTACCGAACTTTGTGTTCGCTGAAACACTGGGGTTTGAAGTACCACTACACCAGTGTGTACTTCGTTCTATCCTGGGAGGAAATAATCCATAACCTTGGGTACTAGGAGGGGATTAAATTCCTTAAGGAAACACTGTGAATTCAGTGGGCTCGAATTGATTTCTATCTTTTTACGTTTTCTGTTTATATATTATTCTGCTTTGTTTTTCCAGAATTAGTTTACAAATGCAGTTTACTAACAAATTTCACTTAAAATTTTCATTTTCCCTCCATTTCCCATTCACCCTCTTTTAAGCCTATTTATCTTAAAACCTCAACATAGGCAACCTGTGCAGATATCATCAACTGCTTTTTACACATGTTGGGCTCTATGACAACGCCTTTTCCTCTCTTTTTGTCTTATTTTCTTCTTCCTCATTTAAAAAAGAAGAAACAAAAACGAAATTATTTACTAGTACATTATATCATGAGGAATTAATTATTAGTAACGTAACTCATATCATTGTGTAAGTACGAACGAGAGTACGATCTGAAAGGGGAAACTTCTGATTTTGTTCCTCGATCGATCATGCTCTTTTTTATTATAAGTATGTAGGCCGTATGTCAACCGCGCCCCTAACATATTATTCTGTATACAGCTAAATAATTCATAATATGCTCTTTTCTTATTCTTTTTGACAATGGACGGTTCGTTATACGTTATTCAACAATTTATTCATCCAAATTAGTACCATTCATGTGCAATTCTTCTTTCTTAATATTTTATCGTTTTTAACAAAGCGGAAGTAGCGCGAATATTTGAATGGTGAATTTGTTTGGTTGCAAAAGGGTGCGCATGCATGCTTGATTTTCAACCATTTTTACAATCATATAATTAGGTTATTATCAATGTATTACAAATTACTGTACACACAAAATTAAATGCTCATACCCTCTTAGTCTTTATCTCATCACTGCGATCTTAATATCTTATGAAAGCTATATTATGGTGCAGTAAGTAAGCGTTGCCTTTTGGGACCATGTAGTTTATTTAATTTGCAAAAGATAGTCAATTAGTATTGTGACCTATTACAACTTTTTTTTTAGTTCTATGCGTCATGAATTTTCAATTTTACGCGGAAGAGATCGAAAAATAGAACACAAGAAGTTTTGTAGGGTTTTCTACTCTTATTCAAACCGTAAATATTGAACCATTTCCTCGTCAGCGTGGCCTAAGTTAACATTATTAATTTCGTTTTGTCATTGCCTCTGCAGCTAGAGGAGGTTTTACTGCACTTTGTTATGGTCAATGCTAACGTTTCCATTCTCCAAGTGCATGATAAAGAGTATTTCTAGCCCTACCATGTGACAACGTAGAGATTTGGAGACAAGTACTGTGCCAATGAGGCAATGAGAGCAAGAAATTAGTTCAAATTGACAAATGACAACCACTAAAGCCATCACATGCAGCATGCCCTAACTATTGGGCAAGAAAGTTCAAAGTAGCAACAGAAATCCAACACGCGTACGTAGCAATGAAATAACATGACTATCTGACATGACTAGCAGTTATTCTGTTACATTTTATATCACACTATTATTATTTGAGAAATATTGTCAAACACTTTTATATATTAAATCGTTAATAATATTGACTCTCGGTATTAATTTTTCACATAGTTTTCAAATATATAAATTTAATTAAAAACCTTAGAAGAATCTTTTTTGACTCACACTGAAAATTAAGTGTTTTAACATTTGTCTTCACTCCCGAACACCTTCAAATAAAAATGGGACTGAGGAATGTAATAGAGTGTTGTTGTTGTACCCGTTTTTTTTTTTTTTGTCTCAGATGCTGCATAGATTGTGTCACCAATCACGACGTACCCCCCCCCCCCCCCCACCCCCCCCACCACCACCACCACCACTTATTAAGATATGCAGAAAATTATAAAGGAAATAAAAAGGACGCTAGAGGGAAGATTACATAAATGTATAGAGCTCCGTAAAGGTCTTCATAGAAGTAGAGGCGGATCCAAATTTAAATTTTATATATGAGACATAACATTTTAAGGTTTTTACCATTAAACTCATTATATTTTTAAAAATTATGATTCATATTTTGTGAATTATTACACATAATTATGCCCCGCGTCGAATGTTATGGTTTAGTACACATAGAAGAAGGCATAGGTCCAAGGGAAACTATTGGTTAGTACATTAAAGTGTGGGGCGCCCTTAATGAGTAATGTGCAGACAATGTGCCTTCTCAAGGATAGAAATATAATGGTTGCTGGCTTCTGCATCAGTAAATCCTGCATGAAAATTTATGATAAGTCTACCCAAAAGTTCAGAAGATATAAGGAAATTAGATAGGGAAAAGGAGAATGCGAAAGAGACCTCTCCTATCAAGTGTCCAAGTGATTACAAACACAGTGAATCTGTCCTTTGGTAAAAACTGTGTCCATATGAGCACTGCCAATCATGTAGTATCACTTTCATCAATAATTAGGATAAAATGAACCTCACCAATTATTGCATTTTAACATTTTGTCTTTCTCCCTAGGAAAATTATGTTAGAAAGTAAATTTTTGATGCTCAGTTACAACATGTTTTCTATCATAAAACATATGCAAAATACAGAGTTTACCCATTAACCTTGCAACGAAATCCCTGTTACACACCTCTTTTTCACGGGAAAACCTTTTATACACTCATGACTCAACCTTTCAAAAATGTGTCTAAGACACACTACTTTTGACCAGATAGCACTTGCGTGTTTACACACAAAAAAAGAGCGTAAAGCCCGTATAAAATCTCATTTTTTGTCTCCCCTCCCCACAGGAACCCCTCCCCCTCCCTGTGATCTTCTTCTTCACCACCCTCCCCCTCATTTTGTCCCCCAAATAGAATTTTTGAAAGAATATATCAACTTTAGATCTAAAATTGAGCGGATTTTATTTGTTTATTGTCCAAATATTGTGAAAACTATTTATTTATGATAGATTTAAAAGCTTTAACAGTAGTATTGAGGGTTTAGTGAAAAAATCTTGAATCCACCATTGTTGGGGTATAGAAAAAAGCTTGAAAATTCAATCGGGTCTTGTTGATTATTGGGTTATTGAACTCAATTTGTTGCTCGATTATTTTCGCCTAGCTGTTTAGATAGTGTGGTTAAATTTTGGTATTGTTGGAAACTTTCTCACAAACAACCATGGTGGTAGCAACAATGGTGCTTAAGATAGAAAATGGAAAGATGAAGAAGATGGGTTTTAATTTTAATTTCTAATATTTTTTTCCCTTTTTAAAGTCAATAACACGTGTCATGACCCTATTAGGGCGTGACTTCCATGTTATCTGAAAAATTGGTCAAACACAAAAGTGGTGTGTCTTAGACACACTTTTGAAAGGTTGATTGTGTAAAAGGTTCCCGTGAAAGAGAGGTATGTAAGGTTGATGGGTAAATTATGTATTTTGCCTAGAATATAAAGGATAATATGAGCTTTCCTCACTGATAGGTAAGAAATTATTTTTTTAACAAACGCAGTCGTGCACTACCACCACACTATGGGCGAATTGAACAAACAATCATTCTTAGGGCTGCTATTTAGGGATTAGCCAGTACTTTTTTGTTCTGAAATTTTGAACTAAAAATCATAATTTCAGGATAATTCAAAACATTATGTCCCGAAAAATTGAACTGAAAAACTTTCATTCAGGACGCATTGACTATTTTCTAAATAGCAGCACTTTAGAATGGCTACCTGGTGAATTCTACACATAATATTTAGCAAACAATAATTATTGGGCTATATTGGAACGATTATTGAGTTGCTAACTAAAAATTTGCAATTCAAAAGACATAATAACATTTAGAAAAAAATAACATGTAGCATCCCAAGAAGTTTAGGAGAAAATATAGACTATACAGTATTTTTTCCAAATATTACAAAAATATTGTAAATGTGGTTTATTATGGCCGATTCCAAATTGTTTGAGACTAAAATATATAGTTATTATTTATCACAAAATATAAAAGAGGAAGAAAAAACAAGAGGAGGAGAAAACATACCTTGGTGGCTTGACTCTGAAATTTGCCGAAACCAATTTAGATTCAATAATATTAGTCTCACCAGGCCTATTGTCAAAAATTTAAGGGGCAAGTGCACGTATGGATATTTTCATGGATATTATTTAGAGATTACTTAATACTTATTTTTGTCCTTAAATTTTAAATTAAAAGTACTAATTTTAGGGTATTTTTGTCCCAAAAATTTAAACTGAAAAACTGAAATTCAGGACACACTGACTAATTTTTAAATAGTAGCCCTTTAGAGTGGCTACCATGTGTAATTTCTAGACTATTTAATGCTTTACTATTTTTAAAGTTTATATATTCTTTGATATATTTTATGAACATAAAATTATTCGGTTCAGTTCGATCGGTGTTGCTTTGGTTTCTTTTATACCAATATTTACTCGTAAAACGGTACAGTTGAATTTATACGTGGTTTATAGGCAAATGAATTAATTTGATCCCAAGATGATAGTTAAATTAGATAAAAATATAATACTTAGCCTTGAAATGAAGATAGAACAACAGAAATCGTAATTCCGGGAGCAGGGCTTCCGGGGGCAATAGTAATGATATGAATAAGCAAGAAGATAGAGCTATATTGAGTTTTGAACAGAGTGTATCATATGTTTGCCAGAAAATTCGTGTGTTGCAATGATCATAGAGCTCACTATTTATAGCTGCACCTAGGGAACAAAGTGCCAGGGTCAAGCCCCTCTTTAATGATAATTATGAGGGCCATTGAAAAATGTGTAACGGCGGGCAGTGAATACTATATTCTTGTAATGTACCTTGTACTTAAATATTCTTCATGAAATTCTACCGGGTGGCAGACATTTATTTCACTTTTATAAGTATCATTCTCTCCGGTAACATACGAGATAGTTGCCTTCGGATCCAACTGCCTTTTGTCTTCGGCTCCACGTGTCACTTTCTCATGCGATCATTTAATATAAACATATTTTACCCTATACAGACAGTCCCCCTGCATTCCGGTGGCATAACTTTGTGTTACCGGAAAGTTGGTAGAATACCTTTTTTTGGTGGGAAGTTCTCTGACCCCCTATGAAAAGTTTCTGACGGTTGATTAGACACACGTCTTTCCACATTTAATACCCCGAACACGCATCATCCCACAATTTAGCATCACTTTTGCCGGTTATTAAGGTAATTATGGCCACGATTTTAGCCGCCTATTCCTTTACTTATACGCATCAAACTTGTTCATTTACACATCAGAATTCTCTAAACTTTCTCAAACTCTCTTTATTCAACTCATACTTTGTCTTCAAAATTTCTTTAACCTTCTTCTTGAGAGAAAACCTTCCTTCCTTTCTGATAAAAAATGGCCTCTTCTTCCAGAAACCCTAGTTCCTCAAAGAACAAAGGTAAAGTTGATGATGTTGCTCTTCCTACGGTGAGCTCCATCATCCCAAAGAATCTTGTCACAACTAATGACTTTGAAGAGAAGTATCCTTCCGCTCACCCTCGTATGTGGGCCGTTAGTGTATACCATTCTTCCATCCGTCCTTCCAGTATTCCTACTGTGAAGGAAGACTACCACTGCTAAGATTTAGACATTATCGCTCCTGACCTAGCGGAGCGTCTAACCTTACCCAATAAGGGTTTTACGTATTTTTATACGTATCCCTTTACTTAGGGACCGTTCTCTTTGAGTGGAGAGCTTGACTCCGTCATCATGGAGTTTTGCATCTGCTACCAGGTATGCCTGACACAAGTAAGTCCTCCTGTGTGGAGGACAGTTGCTTGTCTTCGGCGTCTATGCCAGGAGATGCGAAAGGAGCTAACCCTAGCTCGATTGATGAACCTTTATTCCCCCAAGATCTTCCGCGGGGGAATGATAAATTTCAGCAAGTGTGGCCACCATGCTTTGCTATCTAGCATGGATGATGACAATGACCGTGGGTGGATGGAACGGTTCGTTGCAGTCGCTACCAGTGACATCATTCCGTCCACGGCTTCATCCTTTCCAGAATTATGAAACTGCACTCGTAAGTTCACCATTTGTCTTTTCTTCCATTGAAGATCGTCCCATATCGTTATTGACCCTTCTTCTTTCGCTTATTTCAGCGACTCGGTGGGTACCACCTAGGGTTGAAAGGCTAGGACCAGTGGGTCCAGAATATTTTGGATGTTACTACCCCCGAGACCCGTACGTGGAAAGGGTTGGCCCTTTAATATGGGTGGAAGGCCAAAAATCATGGTAAGTCGAACTCATCTTGTTTTTACCTTTCATATAAGGAAGTTGTTTAACCTTTATCTCCTGTTGAATTCAGGTCTACCTTAGGGCTCAGTTGTCATCCCCGAGGAGGATGTTTTGGCGAATCCTGTTGATGCGGCGAGGCAGTTGCTAGAGGGATTTTCGTAAACAGGTGTCTCTGGTCCTGCTTCTGGTGCAAGTGCTTCTTCTCGAAGTCCTCGGTCAGAGAACAAGCAACCAAAAAGAATATGTTCCTCAGCGGCCAGGGGAAAAAATAAAAACGCAAAGAGTTCCGCTCCCGAGTCGTCTCCGGAAGTTGTGGTGATGAGCCGCGCCTGCGTTGGCCATAGACACCCTGATGATCGATAATAATGGAGAAGCCAACGAAGAGGGGGCTTCTCTACATAGAAGACGACGACCTTCCTCAGCTCAACAGATTGCTCAATTTGTTGAGTTAGTTACACCAACCGAGGATGATCCCTCGTCACTCTGGGGGAAGTATGATATGGTGGAAAATGCCAAATCCGTTTCCGAATCCCAGTTGCTGTTCCTGGTACCGAGGATAAGTACCGGTCCCCTACTGTCTTCAGTTGATGAGCAACCAAAAACCAACATTGCGCTTGCTGCAACCACTTCTCATCATTCAACGCCATCAATTTTATCTCCTTCTTCACCAACTCTTCCTTCGCCACCAACAACTACTGCATCATTTCCACCAGTCATGGTTGCCCGGAGGAGAATGTCCCTCTCCCTTAGTCCCCAGTTCACGGGAATTTGGGGCAAAACTATGTTGCCCCCTCACAAGATCCACAAATGAGGAGAAGCGCCACCCTCTCGGTTTCCACTAGATGCTATCTGTTGTCCCAGTCGATGGAACTTGCTAACTATCTAAAGCCTTTGGCTTCAGAAAAAGATTGGGAAAAAATACAATATCTCTCGGGAGAGTGTTTGTTGAATAATGGCATGCATAATGCAGTGGCGGTATAATTTTTTTTTCTCTATTGTTTCTTCTATCGCAGGGTTTTGAATTTGCATTCTTGTTTTGCAGGCCAACTTCCTTGCTTTCGAGGGCCTTCAAAGGTTGATTCGTGATAAAGAGGAACTTACCTCCGAGCGGAACCAAATTGCTTCTTACCTCTCAGAACTGGAAGCTCGAGATGGAGGTTGTTGAGTTGAAAGCTCGGTTGTAGCAAAGTGAGCAAGAAGTGGTGACTCTCCACGGTTTGAGGTCCATAATGTCTGTTCTTGCTGCAATCAATCGCGAGGCTCCCGCTGTAGAAAGGTTGAATAATTTGGAGGCAGCCTTAGCCTCTAAAACTGAAGAAGTTAATGCTGTCGAGGCGAAGTATGCCTAGTTGGAGGAGAAGCATAAGAGGACCCTCGAGCACAATAGGTTTTATAGTTCCACTATCTGTGAGCTCGATGTCAGCCTCCGGTCCACCAGATTCGCATGGGAAAATATTTCTGCCGAAGTCGACCAACTTAAAGAAGAATGCAAACGCCAACGGCTTCCCTCGTCATTGAAAAAACATATGCTATATACATCACAAGGAGAAAAATCTTTGAAGAGGCTAAAATGGGTTCATTGATTTTCGTGAGCTGGAGTTAACTGCCAAATGGGGTCTTCCGGCCCGGCTGATGCCACCGATTATTCTGGTTCCAGTTCTGAGTTCTCGGGACTGAAGAAGAAGCGGAAAATGATGACGCTGAAGGCCAAAATGATGATCCGGCAGCGGATTGATCCACTTCTTCTGGGGGCGCAGATGTTTCTCTTACTCCAGATCCCGGAGATGCAGTAGCTTAGTTTTTGTTTTCTTTTCTTTTCCATACTTTTGTATCTATGCTACTTTTGCTGTGAATAGAAGCACTTTTCCGCTTAAGTATTATGTGAATTTTTCTCTTTGCATACTTTCTATTTGAGTATTTGCACAAGCCGCTGCGTACTTTTCGTTTAAGTATATATGCAAGTTTTATTCTTTGCATCGAATTATGCAAGGCTTCGGGTGCGTTTTTCCCCGAGAGTGTTTGGATTCCGGGCATAAGTTCCTCTGAAATCAACCCTTTGACGTGGGGGTTTTATAAGAGAGGGCCCTCTTATGTTTATGGTGCTCCTGAAGAGGACGTCTCCTGTTCAATACGACACTAACATTTGAAGTTCTTGTTTAACTTTCAAATGATAAAATTAATTCATCGTTCAGACAAGAAACAAGATAGAAATTAAGGACTTTACTTTATTCCTTTCACTTTCTAAAGTACATGAGAATTTGTTGTGCTAAAAAGAAATTGTCATTACTTGTGCTAACTTGTATAGCTTGTTTCTACGGGGTTGGCCGCGCAGCCCCCGGTCCCGATGGTATAACTTTGTTTCCGGGTTTTGTCTTTTGATCGATATGGAAATCATTGTTGCCGTATCCTCATATCATTTTCCCAGTGTTCGAATGCGAAGAATGCGAATTTGAATACTAGAACTTTTACACCTCGAGGATTCTACTAGTGAATTGCTAGATAATCTTCAATTTGATAGTAAACTTCACTTCCCCTTAGGAATTTATGCCATCGAGCCAAAAATTATCTAACAATCCCCCAGTGGCTTGCACTTGTAAACACTTGGGTAGTCTCTCTTCGATGGCAAACTTTACTTCTCGGTAGGAACTTTGCTATCGAGCAAAAGATTATCTAACTGCTCTATAGTGGTTCTTTGCTTGTGTGCCTTGTCATTTAAAGATCTTATTGCTGCTACTGAAGCTTCCTTCGTAGTATACTTTCCGCTGCTGCCTAGTTAAAAACCTTGGCAGAAAAATCCAATTGGGACAAAACTGGACGAAGGGAAAAAGAGTGCAGCACATACTTTCTGTCACGACCCAAATCGATGGGCCGCAATGGGCACCCGGTGCCTTACTCAATCGAGTACCAATGTTACATATCTTTATTATCATACTATCATTGGCAAATGGGACAAACGGGCCTTTATGGGCTAAGCAGAATAAACATAAGGGTGTACTCAATATAGGACGACCCGACCTGATATAAAAATTTATACATGTGACATACGGGCCTATAAGGCCAAAATAATCGCTCGTACACTAAATATAGGCCGACAAGGCCATATAATATTTCATATACACGACATATGACTACAAGCCTCTAAGAATACATAAACGTCATAAGACCAGGACAGGGCCCCGACATACCAGTCAATACATGTCTAAATCATAGTAACCAAATAAGCAACTCCGGAGCAAATGAAGCGCACCAACATCTTCCGCTGAGCTGATAGGCTACTTGGAGGACTCTCAACCTGTCTATTGGGACCTGCGGGTATGAGACACAGCGTCCCCAAGAAAAAGGGACGTCAGTACAAATAATGTACCGAGTATGTAAGGAATGAAAATCAGTAAACAATAGACATGAGAGAAACATGGCATAAAAGATTCAACATGTATATCTGAATAGCTCTATGAATCATTTAATATTATAATGTCATGCATATGCGTATAAATGTCATACCATGCATGGGTATATGCGTTCATAATATCATCAAGCCTCTGAGGGCATCCCATCATATCATCTCGGCCACTGTGGGCAAATCATCAACGTATACCAGCTGATCAGGTGGTGGTGCGTATATAACGTCGTAACCTTTTTCCATATTCCATATACATATATATACATATATACGCATATATAACGCCATCTGGTCATGGGTCAATGTAAATGAATGCAACGCAAGAGGAGTAAGTCAATAAAATCATTCGGAGTGTCATAAGACCATTATTCCTTTTATTAATATCGTGAAATAAACTTTATCAACTTACGTATTTTCTGAAACCCATGAACAGATGATAGAATAACATGACACATGGGGAATCAAGAACACAAGCATCTCTAGTATTTCTATGAATAGAGTCATTTATGAAAATTGTGCATTTGCTCGTTTCGTTTGTGTCGCATAGATCATGCCAAAAGAAAGAAGGGATAGCCTTAACATATCTGTGCTGATTCTCTTGACAATCCCTTTAACACACGTCAATTGCGACAAAAATCGTAACGGCGAGATCGAAGTAGGGACAAATCCGCATGATATTCTTGAAAAAGGTTGCACCGTGCTCCCTTAGAATTTGAAATTCACGTTGCACTTGTAGGGGTTTAAAAGAATTCCCCTGAGAGTTCCATGCGTTCTAGAAAGCCTAAGTATTTCCTTCTTAAAAGATATATGACCATCTCTTTTCTTTACAAGCATAGTAAGTAGAGAATAAATTACTAACAAACCTTCAAACTAATAAGAAGTCAAAAAGGTCATGAAGTAGTCA
This sequence comes from Nicotiana attenuata, assembly GCF_001879085.1. Taxonomy (NCBI): domain Eukaryota; kingdom Viridiplantae; phylum Streptophyta; class Magnoliopsida; order Solanales; family Solanaceae; genus Nicotiana; species Nicotiana attenuata. The sequence goes on from NW_017670452.1 coordinate 135,695, forward strand.
TAACGTCGATGGTTATCCTTATCCAATAATTAACCACCACTCATTTTAATTAAGTGTTAATCTCCCACTAAAATTAATAATTACTCGATTATTCACATAATTAAGAATTATCTTAAATTACCTATACTACTACTCCATTTTAACACACCTTATACACCTTACTATCATGGTCATGTGTTACCTTGTATGGTACTAGTCCATAAATACCGGGTATTTTAGCTTGGCCCGTATTTTATCCCAAAATGTCAAACTTCGACGAAATTCACTTGTTTGAAAAAGCATAATACTTATAATCTCAAAATAATCTCATTCCTAATCTTACGTCGATTAACTTACGACGAAACTTTAACGTACAAAAATGCGGGATGTAACATCTTATTTTCGAGCTTTCATGAATTTACTTATGGCTTACTTTTACATATGAAAACATGGGGTGTAGCATTTTCAGTGCAGCAATGCTCATCAGCAATAGTATCTTTTGAGGTGTGCCGCGTTCCAATCGCTTGGCAACTTTTCTCCGTCTTGATTTTCCAACTCGTATGACCCTTTTTCGGTGACCGGTAAAACCCGGTAGGGGGCTTCCCATGTCGGACTTAATTTCCCTGTATTGAGCTCCCAGGTGTTCTGTGTTACTTTTCGCAAAACCAAGTTTCCTACTTTGAGAAAAACGGAGATTGGCTCTTCAATTGTAATATCTTTCCATTCTCTACTTTTGGGTTGCCATCCTTATATGCGCCAAGTCCCTTCGTTCATTGAGCAGCTCCAATTTGACCAACAATGCTTCGTTGTTTGTTTCTTTGTTCACCCGGAAGTATCTCAGGGTAGGCTCTCCTACTTCTACCTGGATTACAGCTTCTACTTTGTACACAAGAGAAAAAGGAGTTTCTACTGTGCTTGACTTGGCAGTTGTCCGACACGCCCATTGTACTCCGGGAAACTCTTCAGGCCATTTACCCTTAGCTGTTTTCAATCTCCTTTTGAGATTTTTAATGATCGCCTTGTTTCTTGATTCTGCTTGACCATTTGCGCTCGAGTGATAGGGTGATGATGTGATCCTTTTGATTTTCAAATCTTCAAGGAACTTTGTGACTTTGCGCCTATAAACCGTGGTTCGTTGTCATAGGCTATCTCTTTTGGTATCCCAAATCTGCAAATTATATTCTCCCACAAGAAATCTACTACTTCTCATTTACCAATCTTCAGATAAGGACCTACTTCAACCTACTTAGAAAACTAGTCAGTTAAAATCAAAAGAAATCTTACCTTATCCGGGGCCGGTGACAGTGGTCCAACGATATCCATTCCCCACTTCATGAATGGCCATGGTGACAAAACCGAGTGCAGCGGCTTTGCCAGTTGATGTACCAATGGTGCGTAGCGTTGACATTTGTCATATTTTGAACATAAACCTTGGTGTCCTGCTCTATCCAGGGCCAGTAGTATCCTGCTCTAATTAGCTTTAGCACCAAGGAATCTGCGCCCGAGTGATTTCCACAGATCCCTTCGTGGAGTTCTCGCATAACATAGTTAGCTTCGGAGGCTCCCAAACATCGGGCCAATGGGCCTTGGAAAGATCTTCTGTATAGTTGACCTCCTTTGACACTATATCGTGCTGCCTTAGTGCGTAGCGCTCGGGATGCCTTGGGATCTTCAGGCAACTTTTTGTGCTCGAGATAGTCAATGATCTTATTTCTCCAGTCCCAGACTAAATTGGTTGCATTTACCTCATAATAGCTATCTGCGTCCAGCACTGAGTGCATAAGATGCACGACTGTACTGGAGTCTGATCCCTTCATTTCTGTAGATTAGCCCTGATTGGCTAGTGCATCTGCTTCTGCATTCGCTTCCCTCGGAATGTGCGTAATTGACCATTCCTTGAATCGAGCGAGCAAAGCCTTGACTTTCATTACGTATTATTGCATGCGTTCCTCTTCGGCTTCAAAGATCCTGTAGACCTGATTTACCACCAGGTCGGAATCGCACTTGATTTCGATGACCTCGGAGTCCAATCCCCGGGCCAATTCTAGCCCTGCAATCAAAGCTTCATACTCCGCTTCATTGTTAGTCAGAGGAACAGTTCTTATGGCCTGCCTTAGGATTTCTCCCGAGGGCGTGGTCAACACTTTGCTGAGCCCGGACCCTTTCACATTAGAAGCTCCACCGTGAACAAGGTCCAAACTCCTGATGCCGATTCCGACACCATTACTACTTCTTTGGTAGCCAGAGGTAAAAGTCCTGGACTAAAATCATCCATAAAGTCGGCCAAACTTGTGACATAATTCCAGTCCTGGGTTTATATTCTACGTCAAATTTGCTGGCCCACTTGGCCAAACTACCTAAGAGTTCTGGTTTATGCAAAATAGTCCGTAGGGGAAAGGTGGTCACCACAACTATCGGGTGACATTAGAAGTAAGGACTTAGGTTTCGAGTGGTGATAAGGCCAATTTTTCCAGATGTGGGTGGCGATTTTCTGCTCCCGTTAAATTTTTACTAACGTAATAAATAGGAGACTACGTACCTTCTTCCTGACAGACTAAAATGACACTTACCGTTACCTCCGAGACCGCTAAGTAGATCAATAGTTGTTCGCCTTTCTCCAATTTTGATAGTAACGAAGGATTTGACAAAACATTTTCAAATCACTCAAAGCCTGCTGACACTCTGGGGTCCATTTGAAGTTGTTTTTCTTCTTGAGCGGCGAAAGAAATGATGGCATTTCTCTGAAGACCGTGAAATAAATTTGCTCAAAGCGACCAGTCTTCCTATCAACCTTGAACCTCCTTCACGCTTGAAAGCTGATCCGAGGTGTCTTCGATGGCTTTAATTTTATCGGGGTTAACTTCGATCCCTCTTTGTGACACCAGAAATCCCAGGAACTTGTTGGAGCTGACCTCGAATGCACACTTCTCGGGGTTAAGCTTCATGTTATGCTTCTTGAAGATGTCAAAATTTTCTTGCAATTGTTTAAGATAATCACTCGCGTTCAAAGACTTAACCAGCATATTATCTATGTAAACTTCCATGGTTTTCCCTATTTGTTTATTGAACATTTTGTTCACGAGCTGCTGATACGTGGCTCCGACGTTCTTTAGACCGAAGGGCATCACGTTTATAGCAATATGTGCCGAAGTTCGTTATGAACAAAGTTTTTTCCTGATCCTCCGGGTTCATCTTGATTTGGTTGTACTCTGAGTACGCATCGAGGAAACTCATTAACTCGTGCCCGACCATTGCATCAATCATTTGATCTATATTTGGCAATGGGAACGAGTCTTTTGGGCACGCCTTATTTAAATCGTTATAATCTATGCACATGCAAAATTTATTGTTTTTCTTTGGAGATACTACTATGTTAGCGAGTCAGGATACTTTACCTCTCAAATTGAACCGATGTCAAGCAAGCGAGTTACCTCTTCTTTGACAAATTTGTCTCTGACCTCGGCAATAGGATGTTTTTTCTGCCTTACCGGAGGGATACTGGGATCCAGAATTAGCTTGTGCACGGCCACTTCTGGCAAGATACATGTCATATCCGCATGCGACTACGCAAAACAACGACATCAAATTTAAGGAATTCAATAAATCCAGACGTGAGCTCGGGGTACAGTCCTGTCCCCAAGTGGAGCTTCCTTTGCAAGAACTTTTAAAACAATGCAACTTGTTCAAGTTCCTCCACTATTTATTTTGTTGCGTTTGTATCCTCTGGTATCTGGAAATATCTTGGTACCTAATAGGATTCCGATGACTCTTACCCCAATTTGATTTCGTTTGGCTCGGGAGCAAGCGTCGGTTCCTGTAATTGCTGTACTGCAGGCTCCTTTCCTTTGCTATTGGAGACTGAGATTGCATTCATCTCCCTTGCTGCTGGTTGGTTACCTCTTATTTGTTTAACTCCCTCGGGGGTTGGGAATTTCAGCAACCGATGATATGTTGATGGCACAGCCTTCATTTCGTGCAACCACGATCTCCTCAGGATGATATTGTAATCCATATCGCCATCTATTACCTAAAAAAGGGTCTTCTTCATCACCCCCTCGGCATTCGTAGGCATCAGAATCTCTCCTCGGGTTGTCACGCTTGCCAGATTGAACCCGGCGAGGAGTTTTGTGGCCAGAATGATACTTCTGGTAAGCTTGGCTTGCTCCAACACTCTCTATTGGATAATGTAGGCCGAACTTCCTGGATCTACCAAAACATGTTTAATTCTAAAATCTAAGACATTTAGAGAGACTACCAAGGCATCGTTATGCGGTAACAGTAGTCTATAAGCGTCTTCCTCCATAAAAGTAATGTCATCCTTGACGACTTCCCGGAGTCTCTTGTTGTGGGTTACCAACATTTTTGTCTTTTTTGCCGCTAAAAATGTCACGCCATTAATCTCGTTCCCCCGGAAAACCATGTTAACTATCAAAAGTGGGGGATCCTTCCTACTTTCGAAGCGCGACTGCGGCCGTAATTATTTTTAGCCCGATTGCTCAAAAATTTCCTGAGATGGATGTTCTTAAGCAATGTAGCTACATCTTCGTGCAGATGCCGGCAGTCCCCGGTACGGTGACCGTTTTTCCCGTTGGTACTCGCACCACAAATTAGGATCCCTTTGGCTAGGATTGGTTCTCATTGGCTTCGGGAATCGAGATTCTTTAATGTTCCTCGTAGCCGACACCAGCTCCACTATGCTGATGTTGAAGTTGTATTCAGAAAGCTTGGGGTAGGAAGAATCTCAAGAACCTAACGTTTCCATGTCCTGTAGCGACATGTTGTTTCGGCCGCGATCAGTTCTATTATCGGTAGCAAATTTATCTTCTGATCGAAAAGCTCCACCTCGTCCTTCGGCCCGTTTATAGGGAAAAAACCGACTCCTTGAAGGCCGTATGTGTCGAAATATTCTTTTGATTTCTCTTTATTCTTCTCCCAGTCCCGACCCTTGACCGATGCCAGGAAACCGAGCTGATCATCCTCAATCCTTATCTTTGACTCGTACCGGTTGTGAACATCCGCTAAAGTTGTTTCCTGGAACTCGAGCAACTTTCTTTCAGCTCTTGGAAAGCGTCGGAACTTCTCGGATTCAGACCTTTGGTGAATGCTTCAGCCGCCCATTCATCCGGTATGGCTGGTAGCAACATCCTTTCCTTCTAGAACTTGGTTACAAACTCCCACAGCAACTCGAACTCTCCTTGTTCAATCCTTTAATATATATGCTTTTTGGGCCTTTCCTTTCTGGCCCCGGCATGGGCCTTGATAAAAGGGTCCGAGAGCATCTCAAAGAAGTTTATGGAATGCTTGGGCAAAAGCGAATACTATGTCAGTTCTCCCTTCGTAAGGGTCTCCTCGAATTTCTTCAGCAAAACTGACTCAATCTCATGGGGAGGTAAATAGTTCCGCTTCACCACCATTGTATATGTGTTGATATGCTCTTGAGGATCTGAAGTCCCATAATACTTCGGCACATCTAGCATTTTAAATCGCTTCGGGATCAATTTTGGTGCCATGCTTGGTTTGTACTGTAATTGTTTGTACTTCTTTGAGTATGACCCTTTAAACACTGGTGGTGCGCCCGGAATTTGACCCATTCGAGCGTTTACTTCCCTCATAGATTGCATGAGTTTGATTTTCAAGGGATCACTCTCGTTGATGTGACCGGATCCACTCCCCCCGGCCCCATCGAAGCCAACCTCACCCCTTGGGGTGTTGCTGTCGACCCTCTATTTTGTTTGATTTGTGGGAGCGTTGGGAGGAACTGGACCTCGTCCATTCGCATTGTTGGAAGCACCCGACAACGCCTGCTTCAGCTTCGTCAGGACCTTATCCTGTCGTGTGAGATGTCCTATAATGGCCTCTTGTTGCTCCTGCAAGATCCTTATTGCTTCGACGACGTACTCTTCTTCAGCATCATCAGGAGTCATGTCTCGAACATGTCGCATATACCGTCAGCCATGGACCGGCGTGGCCCCATTCCCCTCGTTGCAGGTATCAATGATTGAATCTTCGTGCTGAGGTTGATTTACTTGGACTTCAACGTTGTGTGCGATGTCAAAACTGTTATTTGCCATTTTTTATGATTTTTTGCTAAGAACAAATAATCAAACGAGTTAGTAATAGATGCAAGGATCAACTCAATTACACAACTGTCTAAGCCCGAAGGTGGGCGCCAAACTGTTTACCCGTAAAACGATACAGTTAAATTTATATATTGTTAATAGATAAGTAAATTAATTTGATCCCAAGATGATAGTTTAATTAGATAAAAATATAATACTTAGCCTTGAAATGAAGATAAAACAAAAAAAATTGTAATTCCGGGAGCAGGGCTTCAGGGGCAATAGTAACGATATGAATGAGCAAGAAGATAAAATTATATTGAGCTTTGAACAGAGTGTAGCATATGTTTACAGAAAATTCGTGTATTGCAATGATAATAGAGCTTACTGTTTATAGCTGCACCTAGGGAACATGGTCCAAGCTCCTCTTTACTGATAATTATGAGGGTCACCCCCATTGAAGAATGTGTAACGGCAGGCAGTGAATGCCATATTCTTTGTAACGGGTCGCGTACTTAATGTTGTAGAATATTCTTCATTAAATGCTACCGGGTGGCAGACATTTGTTTCACTTTTAAGAGTATCATTCTCTTCGGTAACAGATGAGATTGTTGCCTTCGGTTCCGACCGCCTTCTGTTTTCGACTTCATGTGTCTCTTTCTAATGCGATCATTTAATATAAACATATTTTATCCTATACAGCTAATATAAAACCTACCATAATAATTCAGTATAGTTATAAATTTATATAGGAATGTACGATTTTATTTGTAAAATCTAAAAGTTGACTCAATAAGGTTTGATTTGGTAAATTTAAAGAATCACTGAGACCCCTAATTTAAAGTACCCATTTCGACTCGATTAGGTTCGATTCGGTAAGTTTAAAGAATCATTGAGATCCCTAATTTAAAGTACCCATTTTGACTTTGTTTCAAAAGTGTCAGAGTCATCCTTTTTTTCTCTCTTTCATCATTTAGGTCCTGTTTGTAATGTCACCTCGTAATTGAATTTGGACATAAATAGATGTCATTACACATTTTCACATGTTTATCTAAGCCTGTCAAACGGGCCGGGTTGACCCGTTTCTCGATCGGCTCAGACCGGCTGAAACCCGGACCTGTAGTTAGGGGGTCAGGTGGGCTGGGTTAGAGGTGTTGGTCCGTTCACCAAAATATAATCGGATCGGTCAAACCCGATCAACAAAAATTACTATTGAACCGGTTAACCGGCCCAGACCGGTTTAACGACTAGAAATCTGGTTTTTTAAAGGTGTTATGACCGTTGGTAACGGTCAGCTGCATTTTGGTCGTCGCCCAACGGCTGAATTGCACAAATAGCCCTTTTTTGGGAATTTTTTTTTAAAAAAATAATACTTTTTGTAATTACTAATTTAGCCCTTTGAAAAATCATAAATATATCCCCATCTTCTTCATTCTTCACTCATCTCTCATTTCTCAAACTCATATTTTCAATTATCATTCTCTCATTCTTCACCTAAAGTGCAATCAACTATTTGGCTCTCATTTTTCTACTCTTTGAATTTAAGAAGAAAGAAAAATATAAGGATGCTGTTGAAAAAATACAAGCATTAAAAAAATATTTCTTTCCAATTCCTCTGATTTACTTAATTGGTGATGTTTTAAATCCTTCTATTAAGATGTCTGATTGTCACCAATTAATCAATGCTTTATATACTTATATGGAGATTGGACCAACTGAAACCCCAGATATATATGTTTGTATGAACAAGCCAAATGATTATTTACAATAATTATATAATTATTATGCAAATATATTTGATGATGCTGCTCTTAATGTGGGCAATGTTAATCCCACTATGCATTGTACCACTTCTACTACTATGAATGATGATGAAGGCTTTGATAGTTTTAATATTTTTTTTTACATTTTCTAACACTCAAACCAGTAGCAGGAACATTGATGAACTTTAGTTCTACTTGCAAAAGCAAAAAGAGCCTTCGCACAAACGAATTTTCACCGTTGGGATGGTGGCATGAGAATGAAAAGCAATTTCCTATTCTTCTCGCTATGGCTCGGGACGTGCTGAATATGCCAATTTCAACTGTTGCATCAGAGAGTGCATTTAGTCAAGCAAGACAACAACTTGGAGACACCCGTCACTCGTTGAGAAGCAATGCTTTGAAAGTTTTAGTATGTTTCAGAGATTGGATTAGATCGGAACGAAGAAATTAGGGACGTGAAGATGTTGATAGACCAGAAGACGAGGAACTTGGGGATATATTAACACATGGTAACCCATATGAAATTAACACTCCAGAAGATGGCCAAGAAGTTCATAAGGCAATGCAAAACCTTTGAATTTACTCTTTTTTCGTTAATTTACTTGTTGTTAAATGTAAACTTCAATTTGTAAGTTTGAAATAAAAAAAGCACTTGCAAATTATAAGTGCAATTTTTTTCCATCTTCATTGTATTCTATTATCTTAAATTCTTAATGAAATATTCAAAATTCCAAATATAAAGATTTTAAAGCCTTTACATCCTTTTATTCAAACACTCTTTTTATAAGATTATTTTTTTGTTTTATATTTTTACTTTATATTAATATAAATTAAAATAGTTATACAAATACAAAAAAAAATTAACACTAACCCGGCCCGGCCTGGCCTGGCCCCTTGGACCCGTATCCCTTACGGTTCATTTTTAATCCAGATGGACCCGGACCCATTAAGCCCGATTTTGAATAACCTGTAACCGGCCCGAATTGGAAATCGACCGATCTCCTTTTTTCCCAACCCGAACCGGCCCGACCATCCCGTTAAACACCCATATGTTTATCTGATCAAAATAATTACCAAATCATCAATTTCACTCTTCAACTCTTGGGAGG
>NW_017670452.1:144624-146088 GCF_001879085.1 Nicotiana attenuata
GGGGGGGGGGGGGGGTTATGTTAAGAGTTGGGGGTAATTATATGGTATTTTAATTACCAATTGACTTTTCAAATTCATTTTTTTCATTTTAAATTTTTTTTATATAAATATGTATTTGTTACACAGTAAACCTTATTTACATGGTAGTTTATTTTTTTAACTAATTTTGATATTGAGAATTACACTATAATTTTACTATGAAAAAAATAAGTCATTAAAATTACTATATCATAAAATTATTTGACTACATAATTACTATTTTATTAACTAAATACCCTAAAAATTATATCGTGGTTTCTAGACAAGTCTTTTTTTTTCATATTCAGGATACAATGAAGGAGGGAGGGTGGCATCACCCTTGATCCAGAGTCCGCGGTTTGATTCGCACTCGGTATTTAGAGTCTGTTTGGAAAAGCACCCTGTAATTGGAATTGGTGTAATACTAGGGTAGTAATTACACTCCCTAGTAATTACACAATTGTGTAATTATGACGACATGTTTGTTTGTCATAGTGTAATTATAATGTAATTACAAGTTTACTGTTTGGTTGCACAAGTGTAATTACACAATTAGATTAAATTTTAAATTAAGTAATAATAAATATATGCCTATAAATTTTTATAAGTACTAGTTTCTCTACACGTGCGTTGCACGTGAAACTCATATCACTTTTTAGAATAAATATACTAAAAAGTAGTTAATAGAGATATATTTGAAAATATTTAATTTAATTTAATTATAAATTTATAAATTTAATTATACTAAAATCTAGCATTCTCGTGTAATCTTAAGATCTTTTATGAATAAAGTCAAAAAACGTATACTTCGGCCAACTCTATTTATGTTCTTCTAGCCATTTGTGATCCTTTTCATACCCTTCATTCATACTAATATCAATTGGCTTGGCATAATTACCTTCTCAAGATTGATTGTCACAATCCAATTTTACTACAGGTCGTGATGGCGCCCAATACCGTTGTCGGGCAAGCCAACGCGGAAATACTAGTGAGTTCAAACTTTACTTTACTAAAACAGTCACAACAATTTTCTTAATTTGAATTTGAAACAGGTGAAGATTTGCAACGTAAATTAATAATTATACAATCCCAAAAGAATAGTCTACCAATGTGTGTGCCAAGACCTGGTGTCACAAGTATGTGGGCATCTAATAGAATACACAAAAGAATAAATCTATCCTATTGTTTGAACTAGAATAGACAGCCAAAAGTACAGAAAGACTCCAACACGCTGCTGAACGACATAGGAAAGGAGCAACTCACCGTGGAAATCTCGGACTACGGTCAAGAATGCGCACCAGACTGGTAACCAGATGTACCTGCCTCAGATCATGTACAATTAAGAACAGAAGCGTAGTAAATAATATGTACCCAGTAAGTATCCAGTCTAATCTCGAAGAAGTAGAGACGAGAGATCGACTTGACACTTACTAGGGTATATATATA
>NW_017670452.1:146108-146216 GCF_001879085.1 Nicotiana attenuata
TTCTTCCAGTCAAGAGAGCACTAGGGTATATATATATATATATATATATATATATATATATATATATATATATATATATATATATATATATATATATATATATATATA
>NW_017670452.1:146221-175557 GCF_001879085.1 Nicotiana attenuata
TATATATATATATATATATATATATATATATATATATATAAGAAGAAGTGTCATACTAAGCATGGATATCACAAATAAATGACAGTTCATAACAAGAAGTGATAGGTCATTTCCTAGATAATATCACAGTTAGCCACGTACATTTTAGGGCATGCAGCAAGGCAAATCATGAATAAGAATTACATAAACATCATGCGCACATTATGCCGAGGTCGTACGGCCCGATCCAACATAAAAGGAAATGTGCACTTCCAGAGGATCGAATGGCGCGAACCATAGATGCATCTACTACTACCGAGGCGATCGGCCCGATCCACAAATATTAATTATCATCAAAAGGGCACATAAGGCACAATCATAGTCAACAAATTCACACAAGTTGCCAAGTGAGTGCATGCGTTCTCATATCTTTATTTCCATCCTCTAACAGGTCCTAAGTGATCTCATTAACATGAAAGGATATAGGCATTTGCAAATATAGCATGATACGGGTCCTAAACTACCCAGACAATTAACATAACAGTAGCTACGCACGGACTCTCGTCACCTCGTGCGTACGTAGCCCCCACAATTAGCAACACATGATTAATTAGCTCACCTATGGGGACAGTTCCCTCTAACGAGGTTAGATAGGAGACTCACCTCGCTCCAAAGCGTACTTTCCGGTCCAAGCTTAAGCCCAAACCTTAATTTCTACTTCATTCCATAACAAATTTCACGGTTAAATCGTATTTTTATCGAAACCCTAGGTTTTACTCAAATCCCATGAATTTTCACTAATTTTTGTGTGTTAATCTACCCAAAACCCAAGTATTAAACTCACATTAAGTAGAATAACTTACCTCACAATGCTATGTTGAAATCCCCTCTTTGAAGCTCCCAAATCGCCCAAGTGTAGAGCTAAAATGAAATAAATGGCCTAAGTCCCGTTTTAAAAGCTGTGTCCAGGCCTCTGATGTCGCATTTGCGACGTAAGGTTCGCAAATGCGAACTCGCAATTGCGAACTGGCCCTCCTCCACCTTTGATTGCAAATGCAATCCTGGGGTCGCAAATGCAGACCCTGTAGGGTTCGCAATTGCGAAAAAATTATCGCAAATGCGACGACTGCCCACCGCCTGTCTTCATCGCAAATGCGAGGTTCGCAATTGCGAACAATTCCTCGCACTTGCGAGACCTGCAACCTTTCACAGAAACACCACAAAACTGGGGTGATTTTCACCCCCAACCCATGCCCGAAACTCACCCGAGCCCTCGGGGCTCCACTCCGAACACCCACACAAGTCCAACAACTTTGTACAAACTTGCTCGAGGGATCAAATCGCCGTAATAACATCTAAAACTACGAATTCAACTCCAAAACACATTAAATCCTTAAGAACGCTCAAATTCCTATTTTTACAACCGGGCGTCCGAATTACGTCAAATCGGTCCCGTTTCTCACCAAATTTCACAAACAAGACTTAAATATTATATTGGACCTGTACCGGTCTCCGGAACCAACATACGGGCCCGATACCATCATGATCAAACATTATTAAATTCTTTAAATCCTTAGAATTTCAGTTTAACAATTTTTAACAAAAATTCATTACTCGGGCTAGGGACCTCGAATTCGATTCCGGGCATACGCCTAGGTACCATATTTTCCTACAGACCCTCCGGGACCGTCAAAATGCCAGTCCGGGTCTGTTTACTAAAAATGTTGACCGAAGTCAAACTTGGCCTTTTTAAGCCAACCTTAAGGAACTAAGTGTTTCCAAATTCCGAGCCAACTATCCCCGTAAGTCATAAATCAGTTAAAGCAACTACGGAAAGTCTTATTTAGGGGAACGAGGTTCTAGAAGGCAAAACGACCAGTCGGGTCGTTACATTCTCCACCTCTTAAACAAATGGTCATCCTCGAACGGATAAGGAAAAGTACCTGAGCTAGGAAAATGATGGGGATATCTGCTCCGCATGCCCTCCTCGGACTCCCAGGTCGCCTCCTCGACTGGCTGGCCCCTCCACTGGACCTTTACTGCAGAAACGCTCTTGGATCTCAACTGGCGCTCCTGCCTATCAATAATGGCAACTGGCTCCTCCTCGTAGCTTAAACTCTCGTCTAGCTGAATAGTGCTGAAGTCTAACACATGAGACCAGTCGGCGTGATACCTCCGAAGCATAGACACATGAAAAACTGGATGGACTCCCGATAAGCTGGGAGGTAAAGCAAGCTCATATGCCACCTTCCCAACTCGCTTCAACACCTCAAATGGGCCAATACACCTTGGGCTCAACTTGCCCTTCTTCCCGAATCTCATGACACCCTTCATCGGTGAGACTTTCAAGAGAACCTTTTCACCGACCATGAATGATACATCACGTGCCTTCTGGTTCGCGTAACTCTTCTGCCTGAACTGTGCTGTGTGAATCCTTTTCGGAATCAACTTTACCTTTTCCAAGGCATCTCTCACCAAATCTGTAATGTAGAACTTAGCCTCATCGGGCTCAAACCATCCGATAGGAGAACGACATCGCCGACCATATAAAGCCTCAAATGGAGCCATCTCGATGCTGGACTGATAGCTGTTGTTGTAAGCAAACTCAGCTAAGGGCAAGAACTGATCCCACTGCCCTCCAAAGTCGATCACACATCTAAGCATGTCCTCCAAAATCTGAACTGTCCGCTCCGACTGTCCGTCGGTCTGAGGATGGGATGTTGTGCTGAGCTCCACACGGGTCCCCAACTCACTCTGAACGGCTCTCTAGAAATGGGAAGTGAACTGAGGGCCTCTATCTGATATGATGGAAACAGGAACACCGTGCAACCGGACCATCTCCCGAATGTAGATATGAGCCAACCTCTCTGAAGAATAAGTAGTCACAATCGGAATGAAGTGCGCCGACTTGGTCAACCTGTCAACAATGACCCACACTGCATCAAACTTCCGCAATGTCCACGGCAACTCGACTACGAAGTCCATAGTAATGCGCTCCCACTTCCACTCAAGGATAGGCATCTGCTGAAGTAGGCCACCTGGCCTCTGGTGTTCATAATTAACCTGATGGCAATTCAAGCATCTAGCCACATACTCAACTATGTCTTTCTTCATCCTCCGCCACCAATAATGCTGCCTCAAGTCACGATACATCTTCGTAGCACCTGGGTGAATAGAATACCGCGAACTATGAGCCTCCTCGAGAATCCTCTCCCTCAAGCCGTCAACATTCGGAACACATAGGCGACCCTGGAGCCGCAGGACACCATCCTCGCCGATAGAAACTTCCTTGGCACTACCCTGTAGCACCGCCTCTTTGAGAACTGCCAAATGCGGATCATCGAATTGCTGGGCCTTGATCACCCCCAATAATGAAGACTGAGAAACAACACATGCAAGGACTCGACTGGGCTCTGAAATATCCAACCTCACAAGTCTGTTAGCCAAGGACTGAATGTCCAAGGCTAGTGACCTCTCCTCTGCTGGAATGAATGCCAAGCTACCCATACTCTCTGCTTTCCTGCATAAGGCATCTGCGACCACATTTGCCTTGCCCGGATTATAAAGAATGGTGATATCATAGTCCTTCAGTAGCTCAAGCCATCTACGCTTCCTCAAGTTGAGATCCCTCTACTTGAACAAGTGTTGTAAGCTACGATGATCAGTGTAAACCTCACATGACGCCCCATACATATAATGCCTCCATATCTTGAGAGCATGAACAATCGCGACTAACTCTAAATCGTGCACAGGATAATTCTTCTCATGGATCTTCAGCTGACGCGAAGCATATGCAATAACTCGCCCATCCTGCATCAATACACAACCCAAACTAATGCGTGAAGCGTCGCAATATGCCGTATACATCCCCGAACAGGAAGGCAACACAAGAACTGGCGCTGTAGTCAAAGCCGTCTTGAGCTTCTGGAAGCTCGCCTCACAATCATCGGACCAGGGAAGGGAGCACCTTTCGGGGTCAATCTAGTCAGAGGTGATGCAATAGATGAAAAACCCTGCATGAATCGCTGATAATAACCTGCCAACCCCAGGAAACTCCTGATCTCGGTCACTGAAGTAGGACGTGGCCAACTCTGAACTGCCTTAATCTTCTTGGGATCCACCTTAATACCCTCTCCTAACACAATATGCCCCAAGAATGCCACTGACTCTAGCCAAAACTCACACTTGGAGAACTTAGCATATAGCTTCTGCTCCCGCAAGGTCTGAAGCACTACCCTCAAATGCTTATCATGCTCTCCCAAGCTACGAGAGTGTATCAAGATGTCGTCAATGAAGACGATGACAAAGGAATCAATATAAGGTCGGAACACCCGGTTCATCAAGCCCATAAATGCCGCTGGGGCATTAGTCAGGCCAAAGGACATCACCTGAAACTCATAATGACCATATCTAGTACGGAAGGCAGTCTTTGGAACATCTAAGTCCCGAATCCTCAACTGTTGATACCCCGATCTCAAGTCGATCTTAGAGAACACCCTAGCACCCTGCAACTGATTGAACAAATCATCAATGCGTGGCAACGGGTACTTGTTCTTGATGGTAACCTTGTTCAACTAGCGGTAATCAATGCACATCCGCATGGTCCCATCCTTCTTCTTTACAAACAACACTGGTGCACCTCAATATGACACACTCAGTCAACCCCTTTGCTAAGAACTCCTCAAGCTGCTCCTTCAACTCTTTCAACTTTTTTGGAGCCATACGGTACGATGGGATAGATATAGGATGGGTACCTGGAGCCAAATCAATACAGAAATCAATATCACGATCCGGTGGCATGCCAGGAAGGTCAGAAGGAAACATGTCGGCGAACTCCCGGACTACCGGAACTGAATCAATCATCGGAGACTCTGCGGTGGTGTCCCGAACATAAGCTAGATAAGCCAAACACCCCTTCTCGACCATATGTCGAGCCTTCAGGAAAGAAATAACCCGACTAGATGTATCAACTGTGGAACCCTTCCACTCCAACCTTGGCAACCTTGGCATTGCTAATATAACAGTCTTGGCATGGCAATCTAGGATGACGTGATATGGAGATAACCAATCCATGCCCAAGATGACCTCAAATTAGATCATATCGAGCAACAGGAGATCTGCTCTAGTCTCGAAACCACATATTGTGACCACGCAGGATCGGTAGATCCAATCCACAACCACAGAATTGCCCACAGGGATGGACACATAAACAGGAGTGCCCAAAGGCTCACGAGGAATAACCAGAAAATGAGCAAACAGAGATGACACATATGAATAGGTAGACCCCGGATCAAATAGCACTGAAGCATCTCTACCGCAGACGGAAATAATACATATGATAACGGTATCTGAGGCCAATACATCTAGTCTGGCCGGAAGAGCATAGAATCTGGCTGGAGCGCCGGCTGGCTGGCCTCCACCTGACTGAGCAGTAGCTGGCTGACCTCTCCCTGCCTGGCCTCCACCTCTAGGGCGGCCTTTACCTGTCTGTCCCCCGTCTCTAGGTGGCTGAGCAACCGGTGATGAAATCATGGGCTGCTAGCCCTGCTGCACTGCCTTGCCCCAAAGCCTGGGGCAGTATCTCCTCATATGACCAAGGTCTCCGCACTCAAAACAACCTCGCGGTGCGGCGACCTGCTATCCCGATGGCTGACCCTGATGGCCTGTAAACCCACTAGAAGAAGCCTGAATAGCCGGTGGACAGTATGAACCCTCCGGCATAGCATTGAAATAAGAACCAGAAGAACCCTGGGGACCTGAATACCCACTGGAAGAACCCTGAATAGCTGGCAGGCGATAAGAACTCTCTGGCATGGCACTAAAATAGGGGCGCGCTGCACCTCGAGCAGGTGATGGTGCTGAATATGGGGGCCTGCTAGGCTGACCCCTCCCAAACTGACCTCTACCCCTAGCCGGGGCACCTCTGAACTCTCCGGAGAACCTAGCCCTCTTGTCCTGCTGCATCTGCTCCCTACCTCTCAGACGGTAGCCCTCAATCCTTCGAGCAATCTCCACCACTAGCTGATAAGGAATCCCCATCTCTACCTCTCGGGCCATGTTGGCCCTAATACCAGAATGCAACCCTGCAACAAACCTGCGCACCCTCTCCGCATCAGTAGGAAGTATCATCAATGCATGGCGGGATAGCTCAGAAAACCTCGCCTCATAGTCGGTCACAGATATCTGACCCTGCTTAAGCTGCTCAAACTGATACTGCAGCTCTTCCCTTTCAGAGGGTGGGATATACCTGTCCAGAAATAACTGTGTGAACTCACTCCAAGTGATGGGAGGAGAACCTACTGGCCTGCCAAGAACATACGACTGCCACCATCTACGGGCCCTGCCCTCCAGCTGGAAAGTAGTGAAGTCAACCCCATGCGATTCCAATATCTTCACGTTGTGCAGTCTGTCCCTGCACCTATCAATAAAATCCTGGGCATCCTCATGACGCTCCCCCCGAAGACAGGAGGGTGTAGTCTGGTCCATCTGTCCAACAACTTCTGCGGATCACCACCCGCAGCTGGTCCGGGCTCTGGTACTCTTGCAGCTACTGGTTGAGCCCCACCTGCGGGTAGTGCACCCTGAGTCTGATATACTGCAGCTGCATGTCCAGGAGCCTGAGCAGTAGGGGTCTGTGCTCCCCCTCCTGCCTGTGATGTAGCTGGATCCGCTGGAAATAAACCAGCCTGAGTCATGGTGTCCATGAACCGCAGCATACGACCCATGACCTCCTGAAATCTCGGTGCTGTTATGATGTCCGCAGGGGTAGGCTCAGCTGCAGGCACCTCGCCCTGCTCCTCAATGATGGGATCTTCCACAGGATCTGCCGGTGGTGCTACTGGGATAGCTCTGGGACGCCCTCGTCCCCTACCTCGGGCCGGTGCCCTCCCCGGCCTCTGCCTCGGCCTCTAGCAACGGGGGGAGCAGCTCCTCCCGGGTCTGGAACAGCTGCTGTGCGCGTCCTCACCATCTGTGAGAGAATAGAAGAGGGGAAATTTAGTGTACTAACCATTGCATGATACAGAATGAAGAAAGAGTAGTTTCCTAACACCCTATAGCCTTTCGAAGATAAATACAGACGTCTCTGTACCGATCCGCAAGACTCTACTAGGTTTGCCCATGACTTGTGAAATCTACGTGAACCTAGTGCTTTGATACCATGTTGTCACGATCCAATTTCACTACAGGTCCGGTGTTCACTTAGGAACCTCAACTATTTTGAATTCAAGCTGCGTAAGATCTACTAAAGGTGAAAGCGCTTTCTATCAAGATTTTTACGTTTTCAAGTCTCAAATTTGAGATCTTTGATTAATGGTCGGGAAATTTTATTTATGGCACCACAATTGTTAGTGATATATAACATTTTGACCTTTGAAAATTGTCAGCTAAGACCAACAGGTTCGATCAAGAATCAAACTTTGTTTATTCTACGGTCCCATGTGAATTTCATGGCAACAAGAAATGGAGTACTATATATTCTTTCATTGGATAAAGGCATCCAAAATACTCTCTTATTTATCAGTTTACTATAGTAGTACCCTTTTAGATATAAAAATTACTCACACTTAAAAGAGTGAACCAAGATTTAAAGTATATAAATTTTGAGTTTGTCATCAAATTTATCATTTATTTTAATTTATTGGTTTCATAATTATATATTTATATATAATTTAGTAATTTTTTTAATACAAATACAACAAAGGCTATTTGGTTCGTCCAACTTGTGCTTAATATTATAGCTTCGCCTCTACTCATACTATATGTGTTTGCACCAAATTAATAGAGATAATATAATATGCATACAAATATTTATCACTTAACTGTGATTTTATGATCATATTATTCTTACTTTAATTTTTAACAGTTAAGATTAAATTATTTAATTTAGGTAAGCACTAGAGGGCGAATAAAATTTTTTTAAATCTTTTTTCTTTCATTTGGAAGTAACCATTTTGTACTGCATGCTGGATATGGTACTGCAACACAAAATGTGTGTACTACCAGACGAGAAAAGTTGATGGAACTTGTACTCCTCTCTTAGACTAACATATCTTAGATATCGTTGGAGTGATAATGAATGTTTGGTCCAACAAATACTCAAATATGCCTTCTAACGGAATCTTTCAACAATTTGGTGACCCGCAAAAACTCGAAAGGGAAAAAGAAAAAAAAAAGCAAAAAATATTGGACAAATATGACTTTATAACAGTGCTAAGGGGTACGGTGAGTTAGCTACATGTGATTTCTTCTATCATTAATTAAAGATTCCGAATTTGAGGTATGCATGAAAACGGAAAACTCCTAGTATATATAGAAGTCATACTCTTTTAATGGGTCATCCAGTAAATGAGTTTCGAATATCAGATGATTAAATAAAAAATATCGCATTATGACTCATACCAACAATCAAGACTTACAATTCAGTAGTATATGTGTGTGTCTGCCATGTTTTATCTTTTTCAGTACTGTACCGTATGAATGAGTTCAATTTTCACTATCCCTTTCTCAATTCTCCTTTCTCTGTCCTTATATGCAATAAAAAAAATTTAATCAAGAAATTAAATTATTATTCGAATCACATTGTTAAAAACTTGAATTCAATTATGTAGTGATCATTATCGCTTAATTGAATTCACATCTTCCCCTTGTTAAATATGTAAAGAACATTTTTTTTCATAACATTATTGTGGAAAGCCTCATTACTCGTTATTAACACCCTGGACTAAGAATTTTAAAAGATAAACATGAGCATATAGATATATATATATATATATATATATATATATATATATATATATATATATATATATATATTTTTTTGTAAAAATTATTCGTGCGCGATTTTTAAACCAAATCAAATAATAAGATATGTGTTATTTACACCTACATTTATTATTTAACAATGACTAGTAGATGTATATTGTCACGACCCTAAAACGGACCTGGTCGTGATGGCGCCTATCGTGAAACTAGGCTAGCCGACACAAACCCCAAAACCAACCCAACAATAAAAATAAGTCATTTAAAAGTCATAATAAGCTAAAAACCCGAAATGTAAGGTAGCATAGAACAGTGTGGAAACAAAACACAGCCCGAAATCGGGGTGTCACCAGTCATGAGCAACTACAACTCGTCTAGAAATACGAAAAGACAACATAGTCTGAAACACACTAATACAAAGCAGAATAAAGATAGGAAGGAGAAGCAATGGGCTGCGAACGCCAAGTAGCTACCTAGTCAACTTTGAAAGCCTGCTGGAAGACAAATCAGCACTCGCTAGCGTGACCTGAGACTCCTGGATCTGCACACAGGGTGCAGGGAGTAATGTGAGTACGCCAACTCAGTAAGTAATAAAAGTAAAGGCAACTGAGCAGTAAGAAAATACGTAAACCACAGCATAATTCTACAACAAAACAATATAAGTCCAAAACAATACAGTAAAGCAGTAAAACTCGTAAAAACATCTCAGTTCAGTAAAACCTTTTAAAAACACCTGTCAATAGTTTCAAACGAGTGATGAAAACGGTGAGTAAAAGTATAGAAACGTATAACAACCCCTAGGGCAAAACATGCACCATAACCGCCCCTCGGGCAAAATATCAATAGAACCAGCCCCTCGGGCTATCTCACAATCACTCGTATCAGCCCCTCGGGCAATAACATGAAACAACAACAGCCCCTCGGGCAATATCACATCTCACACTAGGTACCTGCGCTTACTGGGGGTGTACAGACTCCTGGAGGGGCTCCTACAGCCCAAGCGCTATAACAAGCCATCTTGTGGCATAATCAAACAGGCCCTCGGCCTCATAACAATCACAAGCCACCTCGTGGCATAATAAATCAGGCCCTCGGCCTCTCATACACTACAAATCAGTGTAACACGCTGCGGCGCACAACCCGATCCCATAACATCCTCACAACACAGGCCCTCAGCCTCATTCAGTCAGAACTCACTCAAGCCCCTCGGGCTGACAGTAAAACAAGTACTCAGCTCAAAATATCATTTATGAAATCAGAAGGAGTGAATAAAACCGAGTTATGAAAATATTAAGAAGATAGCATGACTGAGTATAAATATCAAACCGAAAACAGTGAGGAAAATAGTAGTAAAAGCTCCTAAGGGTCCAAACAATCGACACAAGGCCCAAACACGGCATTTAGCCCCAAACATAGTAATATTTTTCAAAAATATAATGATAACAAACAGTTTCCAATTAAATACTTGACTTATTAGTCGTACGGGATGGACCAAGTCACAATCCCCAACGGTGCATGACCCCACGCTCGTCATCTAGCGTGTGTGTCACCTCAATATAGCACAACGATGTGAAATCCGGGATTTCATACCCTCAGGACAACATTTACAATCATTACTTACCTCAATCCGGTCAAAATTCTAGCCCGCGATACCTTTGCATCTCGTATCGGCCTCCAAATGCTCCAAATCTATCCAAAACCATAATATACTCATCAATATACGCTAAAGGAACAAAGCCCACTCGAAAATAACCAAGTTACACCAAAAATTCCGAAATTGACCAAACCCGACCCTCGGGACCACGTCTCGAAATCCATTAAAAGTCACATCAATAGAATCCTTACACTCTCACGAGTTCGTACATATCAAATATACAAACATCCGACCATAAACGACCCCTCAAATCCCTAATCAAAGGTCTCCAATTTCAAGCCCTAGTTCTTCAATTTCAACCACTAATTTCCATAAATTACAAGCCTAATCCGTGAAATAACATCACAGAAACGATTTTTATGTTCAAAAATCTTACCTCAACGAAGTTCCCTTGAATTCCCTCTTCAAAGTCTCCCAAAAAGCTCCAAAATCGATTTAAAAATGGTGAAGAAGAGCTGAAAATCGCGAAGGGCCAAATATATATGTTCTGCCCTAGCTAAACGGCTTCTGCGGTACAAAATCCCGCACCTACGGACCCGCACCTGCGGTCCCAGGTGCGCACCTACGGAAACCACTTAACCGCACTAGGACCGCACCTGCGATCATAATACCGCACCTGCGCTATCGCAGGTGCGCTTGAACAACCGCATCTGCGGTTCCAGCTCCCCATGCCCATTTCTGCATCTACGACCCTCTAGGCGCTTCAGCGAGCCCGCACCTGCGGTCCCCAAGCCGCAGGTGCAGTTATGACAGGAGTTTCAGCACTTCAGCTGCAAATTCCAACTCCAAACCTCCCGTCAACCATTCGAAATTACCCCGAGTCCCCCAGGACCTCAACCAAAAGTACGGACAAGTCATATACCACCATCCAAACTTATACCAATCTTCGAAACACCTAAAACAACATCGGAACATCAAATTAACCACGGATTCAAGCCTAAGAACTCCAAAAACCTCAGAATTCCGCTTTTGATCAAAAAGTCTATCAAACCTCGTCCGAATGACCTGAAATTTTGCACACATGTCCCAAATGACACAATGGAGCTACTCCAATTTTCGGAATTCCATTCCGACCCCTATATCAAAATCTCCGCTACCAACCGAAAAATGCCAAAATTCCAATTTCGTCAATTCAAGCCTAAATTTACCCCGGACCTCCAAAACATATTCTGATCATGCTCCTAAGTCCCAAATCAGCTCATGAAGCTATTCGAAGCATTGGGATTCACATCCGAGACCTATTTCACATAAGTCCATATTCGGTTGACTTTTCCAACTTAAGCTTACCCAAAAGAGACTAAGTGACTCAAACCTTTCCAAAACCATTCCGAATTCGAACCAAACAACCCGATACCATATAACACAGACGAACAAAGCATAAAGAAGCAGAAATGGGGAAGATGGAGTGGTAACTCATGAAACGACCGGCTGGGTCGTTACATCCTCCCCCTCTTAAACAAACGTTCGTCCTCGAACGAGTCAAGAAACATACCTGAAGCCTCAAATAGGTGAGGATATCTACTCCGCATCACCCGCTCGGTCTCCCAGGTAGCCTCCTCCACGGGCCGACCTCTCCACTGCACTTTCACTGAGTCTATATCCTTTGATCTCAACTTTCGAACCTGACGCTCCAAAATAGCTGCTGGCTCCACATCATAGGTCAAATCACCCTCTAACTGAACCGTGCTGAAATCTAGAACAAGAGACGGATCTCCAATATACTTTCGGAGCATAGAAACATGAAATACCGGATGCACACTCGTCAAGCTGGGTGGCAAAGCAAGCTCATAAGCCACCTCCCCAATCCTCCGAAGCACCTCAAAAGGCCCAATGAACCGAGGACTCAATTTACCCTTCTTCCCAAATCTCATAACACCCTTCATGAGTGAAACCTTCAGTAGAACCTTCTCCCCAACCATATAGGACAC
Organism: Nicotiana attenuata; assembly: GCF_001879085.1. NCBI lineage: Eukaryota > Viridiplantae > Streptophyta > Magnoliopsida > Solanales > Solanaceae > Nicotiana > Nicotiana attenuata. The sequence continues at coordinate 158,543 of NW_017670452.1, forward strand.
ATCATGAACCTTCCTGTCAGCATAACTCTTTTGTCTCGACTGCGCTGTACGAAGCCTCTCCTGAATCACCTTTACCTTGTCCAAAGCATCCTGCACTAAGTCTGTACCCAAAAGCCTGGCCTCACCCGGAACCATCCAACTGGAGATCTACACCGCCTCCCATATAGAGCCTCATATGGAACCATCTGAATACTCGACTGGTAGCTGTTGTTATAAGCAAACTCCGCGAGCGGTAGAAACTGATCCCATGAACCGCCGAAGTCAATCACGCAAGCGCGCAACATGTTCTCCAATATCTGAATAGTGTGCTCGGACTGCCCGTCCGTCTGAGGGTGAAAAGCTGTGCTCAACTCGACCTGAGTACCCAACTCTCTCTGCACGGCCCTCCAAAACTGCGAAGTAAACTGAGTGCCTCTATCCGAAATGATGGAAACTGGGACACCATGCAAGCGAACAATCTCCCTGATATAGATCTCTGCCAACCGCTTCGAGGAATAGGTAGTACAAACAGGAATGAAGTGCGCGGACTTGGTCAGCTGATCCACAATCACCCAAATAGCATCGAACTTCTTTAAAGTCCGTGGGAGCCCAACTACAGAGTCCATAGTGATCCGCTCCCACTTACATTCTGGAATATCCATCTGCTGAAGCAAGCCACCCGGTCTCTGATGCTCATATTTCACCTGCTGAAAATTGAGATACCGAGCTACAAATCCCACAATGTCTTTCTTCATCCTCCTCCACCAATAATGCTGTCTCAGATCCTGATACATCTTCGCGGCACCCGGATGAATGGAATACCGCGAGCTATGGGCTTCCTCCAGAATCAACTCCCGAAGCCCATCCACATTGGGCACACAAATCCGGCCCTGCATCCTCAACACCCCATCATCACCAATGGTCACATTCTGGCGTCGTCGTGCTGAACTCTGTCCTTAAGGACCAGCAAGTGAGGATCATCATACTGGTGCTCTCTGATGCGATCAAACAAGGAAGACCGAGAAACCACACAAGTCAATACCCGACTAGGCTCCGAAATATCCAACGAACCGATTGGCCAAGGCCTGGACATCAACTGCAAGATGTCTCTCCCCAACAGGAATAAATGCAAGACTGCCCATACTGACCGCCTTCCGGCTCAAAGCATCGGCCACTACATTGGCCTTCCCCGGATGGTACAGAATAGTAATATCATAGTCCTTTAGCAACTCAAACCATCTTCGCTGCCTCAAATTGAGATCCTTCTGTTTGAACAAGTGCTGGAGGCTACGATGATCAGTAAACACCTCACAAGACACACTATACAAATAATGCCTCCAAATCTTCAACGCTTGAACAATGGCATCCAACTCCAAATCATGAACATGGTAGTTCTTCTCGTGGGTAGGGGTGTGCATTCGAATCGGTTTATCAATAAATTGAATCGATTATTTGTTATCAAAATCGAAATCGAAAAAATCGAAACATTATTGAAATGATAACGATAAGCATATGTACAAATTGATAATCGATAAGTAATTGTTGATAAGGGTCAAAATCGAATCGATAAATCGAATGCACACCCCTAGACTGTAGACACTTGTTAAATGAGTAATTACCTATTTGTGTAGATTAATATAACATACAGAATGTATATATATTCCGCTACTATTTTGAAAGCGACTATAGAATATTATTTTCCCTAATCTATACCCTTTCCTTTACCCTAAGTCCCTTACCCTATTATTTCCTCTACCACATTTAAGGAATGATCATATTTAAAGATCAAGGGAATGAAGTTCAAATTAATGGAAAACAGAATTAGCCGTGATGATGTGTTTTGTTTTGTTTTATTTTTTTTATACCGTTGGAGTGTTGGTGGCATACATTTGATCCCTTACTTTAGTTTTGTTGCATGTGCTTGTTGACATAATTTTTATATTATAAATGGTGTTCGTCTTATTTTAGCTTCTTTTTGTCCATATTAGTTAGGCGCGTTTATAGCGATATACTTTCCGTGGAATCCCGTAAATTTTCTTATTGGTGTAATCAATAACTGAATCGATAAGCCCCCAAATCGATAAATCGAAATCGAAAAAATTAAAACCTTATTGAAACGATAACGATAAGCATATGTACAAATCGATAAGTAATTATCGATAAGGGTCAAAATCGAATCGATAAATCGAATGCACACCCCTACTCATGGGGCTTCAACTGACGAGAAGCATAAGCAATAACCCCACCCTCCTGCATCAACACACATCCAATACCCGCTCTCGAAGCATCATAATACACTGTATATGAACCTGAAGCTGATGGCAAAACTAACACTGGAGTCGTGGTCAAGGCAGTCTTGAGCTTCTGAAAGCTCGCCTCACACTCATCCGACCACTGGAACAGAGCACCCTTCCGAGTCAACTTGGTCAAGGGTGATGCAATAGATGAAAATCCCTAAACGAACCGACGGTAATAACCCACCAAACCAAGAAAACTGCGAATCTCTAGGACGGCCTGGGCCAACTCTGAACCGCCTCTATCTTCTTCAGATTAACCTGAATACCCTCATTGGACACGATGTGTCCCAAGAAAGCCACTGAACTGAGCCAAAACTCACATCTGGAGAACTTTGCATAAAGCTTCTCGTCCCTCACCGCTGCAATATCACTCTCAAATGCTCCGCGTGCTCTTCCTGACTACTCGAATACACCAGAATATCATCAATGAAAACTATGACAAACGAGTCGAGATACGGTCGGAACACGCTGTTCATCAAGTGCATGAACGCTGCTGGGGCATTGGTCAGCCCAAAAGACATCACAAGGAACTCATAGTGACCATATCGGGTCCTGAAAGTTGTATTAAGAATATCCGAGTCCCTGATCTTCAGCTGGTGATACCCTGAACGGAGATCAATCTTGGAGAATACCCTTGCTCCCTGAAGCTGGTTGAATAAATCATCAATGCGAGGCAGGGTGTACTAGTTCTTAATTGTAACCTTGTTCAACTGCCTGTAATCAATGCACATCCTCATGGTGCCATCCTTCTTCTTCATGAACAGAACAGGCACACCCCACGGCGAAACACTAGGCCGAATGAACCCCTTATCAAGGAGTTCCTGAAGCTGCTCCTTCAACTCCTTCAAATCCGCTGGTGCCATACGATACGGCAGAACAGAGATGGGCTAAGTGCCCGGCACCAGGTCAATACCAAAATCAATATCCGTGTTTGGGGGCATGCCCGGCAGGTCTCCAGGAAACACATCGGGAAAATCCCTCACAACTTGAACAGAATCAATACTAGGAGCCTCTGCATTGACATCCCTCACGAAGGCTAAGTATGAAAGACAACCCTTCCCAACCATCCGCTGGGCCTTCAAGAACGAAATCGCCCTACTGGGGACAAAATCAGTCGAACCTCGCCACTCAATCTGTGGCACACCCGGCATCGCCAACGTCACTATCTTAGCATGACAGTCTAGAATAGCACGGCACGGGGATAACCAATCCATGCCCAAAATCACATCGAAATCCACCATAGAAAGTAACAAAAGATCCACTCGGGTCTCCAGACCCTCAATGGTCACCACACACGACCGGTACACACGGTCCACAAAAATAGTATCGCCTACGGAGTAGATACATGAACAGATGAAACAAGAGACTCACGGGACGTATCCAAATAACGGGCAAGATATGATGACACATATGAAAAAGTGGAACCAGGATCAAATAACACAGAGGCATCTCTGTGGAAGACTGAGACAATACCTGTAATCACCGCATCTGAAGCCATAGCATCAGGTCTAGCTGGAAATGCATAGAAACGGGCCTGACCACCACCTGATCGACCTCCCCCTCTCGGGCGACCCCTAGATGACTTTCCTCCACCCCTAGCTGGCTGGGTGGGTGGTGAAGTAATTGGTGCTGAAGTCAATGACTGGCTCCTCTGCTGAGATGAACCCCCAAGACGACGAGGACACTGCCTCCACATATGTCCCAACTCCCTACACTCATAATAACTCCATGGTTCTGTAGATGGGGACTGAAGGGAACCCCTAGCACCGGGATGACTAGCTGAAGAACCTGGCATAGAAGAGCCCTGAACTGATGGAGCACGGGACGAACTCTGGGCTGGAAGGGCACTGAGTGAGGAATGACCCTGCTGAGAACTGTGAGAACCATGGCCCGATGATGCCCTACGATAACCTGGGCGAGCTGACTGAGCATGCCTGAATGGGCGGCCTCTGCCGTGCTGAAACTGACCTCTCGAAGGAGCACCCCCAAAACTACTAGATCCCCGAGGCCTCTTGGCCTCCCTCTCCTCTCGCTCCTGGCGACGAACTGACTTAATCTCACGAGCGATATCACTAACCTCCTCAAAAGTAGCACCTGACACCCTATCCCTGGTCATGAGAATCCGAAGCTGATATGTGAGGCCATCAACGAACCTCCTGATCCTCTCTCTATACGTAGAAACCAACCAAATAGCATGACGAGCTAACTCTGAGAACCTCATCTCGTACTACATCACAGTCATATCTCCTGTCGCAACTGCTCGAACTGCTTGCGCAGCTCCTCCCTGCGGGACTGTGGCACATACTTCTCCAAAAAGAGAACGGAGAACTGCTGCCAGGTAAGGGGCGCCGTACCAACAGGCCTACGCCTCTCATAAGCCTCCCACCAAGTGAAGACAGTTCCAGTAAACTGAAAAGTCGTAAATGCGACCCCGCTGGTAGATGACTAGTAGATGTATATCTACTTTAACTTTTAATTATTAAAATAATACATTTTTACCTATCCCAAATTATTAGGAGCTACTAGTCCTAGAAAATGAGATATCTATGTGTCCCACGAACAATGAAAAAAGAAGAAAGAGGATCAGCCTATATATGCATAATGCTTGCGTTTACGTTACGTGAGAAGATTAGTATCTCGAACAAAAGGTTGGTCAACCCAACCAGCTAACCACTAACTACAACTCATTCCTAGTGCACATCACATCTACATATTTTCAACAACATTATGACTTCATAGTCTTAAATTCCTTGGTATATAATCCTATTTATATTATCCATCTTTAAAATTTTAAGAGATTCTTTAGAAAATATATTAATAATTTATTTATAAAAGTGTTATCTAAACAATTTTTGTTTCTCTTTACACAATTTTATTAGTTAGAGCAGTAAAATCATTTAAAAAGAAATTAAAAACTAACTTCTTATTTTTTTAAAAAAAATATTAAAATTTAAAATAAATTTTGTTTAAATGATTAATATTTAGAGAGGAGAAAGCATAATATTATTAGGTAAAAAACTTATCACACACGATATTTATACCAACATAATGATTACATACACTTGTCTTCACATACATTCTTATTATTAAATTATAGCTTACACAGGGACGGATCTAACTGTTTAGCTATGGGTTCAATTGAACCCATAATCTCTATTCTAGATATGGACTTTCAAAATAAAATTTATTAAAATTACTGAAAAAATTGAGCTATAAATCCATAATTCAAACAATGTGACGGGTTAGTCGCTGGAATTATAATCTTGAACCCATAAAGTTAAAATTTTGAATCTGCCTCTGATTTACACCTACTCAACGATTACCTTAAACATATCTTTTTTTATCCCTCAAGCATATAGTTAACTACTATACTCATTTTAATTTATAAATTTATAATGGTAACTTAGTATTTTGTCCTTTATTCCTTCTATATATAGCGATTAGGCACGCGAACTCTCCCATAACCTCAAAGGCCAAAGAGAGTGTTTCTTCCCACGAAAGCAAGACCTCCCTCAGTTTTTTCTCCCTCCTACATTTAATCATCATGTCTCAGGTAACTTTTTCTTACACTTCACTAATTTTTTTAATATTCTATTTAGTTTGTTGTTTTTCTCTGGTTATATTGTTAATAATCTTGATTCTCTTAAGGGGTTGATAAGTTTTGGTTGTATAATCCTATTTTTAATTTGGATTTTCTCACCTTGAGCTGAAATTTTTTGGTTCTTGGTGTGAATAATTTGTTGTTATAGTGGGAAGAGGATAAATATAAAGCTTTGAAATTATATATGATCACTTCTTTGAATTTTGTTTGTTCCTATTTCCAGTACTTAGTTTATTATCCAACTACTACTAATCAGTGGGATTTTCCATCTTTTCCCTCTTAATTATAGTTAATCATCTAAATAAAAAGAAAGGATTTGCTCTTTGGAGCTTAATTAAAATTGAATTCTGGGTTTGCTCGTTAACCAATTGTTCTATCTGGAAAACATTGTTAACTCATCTACTCCATTCGTTCTCATTTATGTGAATGTGTTTCGGATTTCGAGAGTCAAACAAATTAATTTTTGACCGTAATTTTTTCATATGGCTTTACATATTTTATTTTATTAATTATTGTGACTAACAATATATTTTACCTAGTTTTCAAATATGTAAACTAAATTTTATTTCGAAAAATTTAAAAATTCTATGTCCAAATACACTCACATAAATTGAATGTTGAAAAGCGAAAAGTATCACATGAATTAGTGTTTTGTTATGTTAAATGGTGAAAGTCTTTTTTTATTTGGTCTATTTATCATCTGATGTTTTTTTTTTGGGCTAAATTAAATGATAGCAGACCGTTGTTCTCAAGGTTGGCATGTCATGCCAAGGTTGTGTAGGAGCTGTAAACAGAGTTTTGGGGAAAATGGAAGGTACTTATAAATATATAATTGCACTTTTATCCTTTATTTATCCTTTACAACATTTATCCTAATTATCCTAGCTTAATTGATACAGTTGCCACAGTAGGATTGCCTATATATAATCTCATACAACGTCACTACTTTTCTCAAAAATGTTCTTCCTTTTCTTCGATGTCTAAATAAAGAGTACAACCAGGTGCATTGATCTCTCGCTATGCACGAAATTTTTAGTGAAGGGACAGATTATACGCACCTTACTCTGCAATTTTGTAAGAGCGGAATTTCGCTAAACTCCATTAAGCGAAAGGGCGACAGTAAATTGAGTAACTTACATGGTCTAGTACTCTAGTGGCAGTTGTGGATGCACCGTTAAAATAATAGGTTCAATAGAACCCGCCATGAGAGTAGATACACATGTGGAACATTAATAAAACGTCAACAAAATATTAAATATTGAATCCATAATTTCAAAAGTACGAGGTGTGCAATTGTAAAAGTCTTAAAAAACTCATCAAATTTAAATCTTGGATTAGTCATTTTCGAGCTTACATCAATGACTTACGACGTACTCTCACGTATGAAAACTTGGGGTGTAACATCATTCCCTCCTTTGGAACATTCGTCCTCGAATGTTGACAAATGCACTTATCACTCTCATAACCTGTAGCTCTTACGAATACGTTAATATTGTCCTTGACATCTAGGAAACTGTTCTGTAAATAAATCCAAAGGCCAAGGTATTCCTCCCTTTAGGCCTCTTTCTCACACCACGACCTGTGGTCGGAATTCTTCCAATCTCGTAACTGTTGTTACCTTCTGACATGCATCATGTACAACCATGTACTTGTATGTGTGCCTATGCGACTCTTCTCTCCTTTTTCCTCCGACTTTTAGCCAATCTCTAGGTCTCACTTTGTGAACATATACAGAACTATGACAAGATGTCCCTCTAGGCATCTATAGGTGTACTAAAGTTCTTCGCTTGGTACTTTGTCGAACTTACGACTATGGTTTTACTATATCTAGGTAGGTCATGCTATATCCTAACTCTTACTTCGGTTTATTATTACCGTGGTCTGCCACCCAGCTCTGGGTTATTCTTTCACTGCTTGTCCTATATGTATAAATCTAAGTCCTTTAATGCTTCTTCATTACTGTTAATCTTAATAATGACGGTTTAATCTCATCTCATACTTTGCAACTTTTATCCATCCATTGGTGATTCACCTTAATGTTAATCCAAAATGAAACCTCTTACGTAATACATTGTCACTAGGGCTCACGTCTCATCGGGGAACATCTGAAGTGATTTGCCCGATCCACCTTGGGACGATACTATACCTCAATAACCGTATTTCATAGCATTCTAACATGATTCATCTTATGGGGGTATTCCAATCCCGTGCAATTCATAAAATCCCTTTTCTTTAAATCATTCCTCAATCAAAGGCCTAAATGTCATCCTTTTATCTATCACAATTACACCCTTATTCTACTAATGGGGCAGCATTTCCTCTCTTCTAATTGCTCCTAGTCTTAGACTCCTCTGTGTTTATTCAGGCTGTACCGAGATTTTTATTATATATGGAAATCATCATTCCCTTGTTTTGATGGGTTTAATCCCAAGGACATACATATTCTCGTCACCTTCTCACTCACCTTTTCACATCCTTACTCCTATCTACCTAAAACCTTGTTGCTCTGCGATACTTTACCTTACGACCTACACTTATCTATTTATACTACTCGCAACCTTCCTTTAACTTGCTAGCACCATAAATTTCCTTTCGTGCCTTCTCAGTTGTCCTTAAATGTAAGCATTAACTTTTCCTGGTCGTTCTATCACTTGTTGCATGAATACTTGGCTTGTCTTATTGCCCACGAATACTATAATTTCCTATACCTCGTATGATCTCAAACATCACCTTTGATGAGTTTTTTTTTTTTATTCATTAGCCATGATAGGTGCCACTTTGGTCGTCTGTATATCGCCTTATTAGCTCCAATTTTTTCCCCAGTTAATAGTTGAGCAACTAACAACTAATTTGACCTCACTCTAATCTTGTGTACAAATCATTATAGGTGTTGAATCTTATGACATCGATATTAAGGAGCAAAAGGTGACAGTAAAGGGAAATGTGGAGCCAGAAGCTGTTTTCCAAACTGTTTCTAAGACTGGAAAGAAGACTTCTTTTTGGGAAGCAGAAACACCAGCACCAGCACCAACTGAACCCGAAACTAAGCTCGTTGAAGTAAAGCCCACAGAAGAAAAGCCTGCAGATACACCAGCTGAACCCGAAGCTAAGCCCGTAGACGAAAAGCCCGCAGAAGCTGTTGCTGCTGCTTGATGATACTGAAATATAAATCAAGCTTAAAGCAGAATGTAATATGTAACAGTTAATCAGCTCTTAAATAACGTGTTGCTGATTTTTGCGTTTGGTTTTTCTTGTAATAATATAGATAAGAAGTCCTGTTATCTACTGGAGTGTATTGTTTAACTAGTCTATTGGATTTGCAGACTCTTGATTGTTTCTACGGAGTGATTTCACTAATCAAATGGAGATTACGGACCCTATTATATGGTTCAGGTCCTGAGTTTATGTTTTATATACCTGCAGCGTGAAATGTTTACATACAAGTAGACTAAAAGTCTAAGGTAATTACTTAAAGTACAAGAGGGGGGTGAATTGTAAATATTTGAACTTAATTGCTTATTAGTTGACTTATTAATTGAGTAGTCGACTAGATATGATAATTCAGCAGATATAATAAAGGGAAGTAAATTGCAGAAAGTAATGGCAGGAATTAAAGACACCAGGATTTTATACTGGTTCGGATTCAATGTCAATCCTAGTCCAGTCCCCTTGGGTTGCAAGGGAGTTCTCTTTAGTAAATGTGTTTCTCCGAGTACAGTTGTAGTGAATTTGCACACAGTTTCTCAAGCACTCATTTTTGATACAATGCCTCACCAGTATTATGCTCTCTTTCTTTCCCTGACTTGTTACACAGCAGATCTTAGTGAACTACAATGCTTGTTTGCAGTAGAACAAAGAGAGTGATTTTGGTTCGATCAAAGTATGTCAGACTAGGGTTTAAGACGGGGTATAAATACTTTGATGGATGGTAGAGGCTTGAAAACCCAAGAGATTTGATCCTTGGAAAGAATTGATTCTTTCCAAGAATAAGGTAGAGAGTCGTTGCGACTTCTCGATTTCCTTCCTTCAGCAAAGATACGAGTGAATACTGCTCCTTGATCGTTGGATCTTCCAAACTTAGTCGCATACCAATCTTCTCATATCTTTCGATCTTCCGTGATGCTGCCCTTGATTTGTGCCTTAACTTAAGGCTTGATTGATTCTCTTCAGCTCAGCTAGTCGTTGCTCTTTGCCGATTGATTTGTTGATTGGATTTCGTCCAGATTGACTGATTGTATGGTAATCTTTGCTATTTGATTTTTTCCCTTATTCATTATGATTTACTTCAGCAGTCTTGAGGACTCTTCTTTACTTCTTGTAATTGATTTCCTGCACATGTATATTATTTGCACATGTATATTATTTGCATCATTAAAACAGAATCTAGCAATCTCCCCCTTTTTGATGATGGCAAAATAATATAGTAATGTAAAGAGGTAAACACCAGTCGACTTCCCTGTGTTTTACTCCCCCTCAATGTATGCAGTCGACTTGACTAGTCCATGATACTCCCCCTCAATGTATGCAATCGACTTGACTAGGTAACAGACCAGTCGACTTCTATTTCTTCACTGTACTTGTACAATATATATGGCTACCTGTACAATTTTACTCTCCCTTTTTGTCATCACCAAAGAGGGAATAATACGAGAACTGAAAAGATAACATTAAAACAGAGGAGGTAAAGGGATTATCTAATGGCTGGTAAAGCAGCCCACAAAAGCAGCACAGCAAAAAAATATCCAAGGGCTTAACACAGCCCACAAGAGCAAATTGTCTAAAACAAACAACAACAAAACAAAATGTCTTAAAAACAACCACACTAGCGGCGCATGAAATAGGTAAGGGTGTTGCAGATGGCCTCCTTTAACTGATCGAAGCTGGCATTCGCAGAAATGCTCACACCATCCAGCCTGTCATGAATCTCCCTGAAAGCCTTGACAGCATTCTCCCTCACTCTGAGAACAACAACTCTAATTTTGGACACGTCAGACCCTGTTTCCTTGAAAATAGCATGAATGTCACCAACAATAGACTGAGTGGCGGTGAGAAGGTTCTTGATTTCAGAGAGTTGGGAGTGAATAACACAAAGCTTGTCACTAAGCTCAGAACTGTCAAGATTAAGTGGGGGAACAACGGGAGAAGGGTTGGGTTCTACAGGGGCCTGTTTTGCTTCATTCTCGCCTTTCTTAACCCAAGAGCCCTTGATATTTACATAGCCCATACTAGAAAAGGCTCTAGAATTGTAGGACTTGGAGACAGAGATGAAAGGATAGTTGGACAGGGAAATATGATGGGCTTCCAGAATATGAGTGATTGCCATGCCATAGGGTAAACTAGTGAGATCTTCAGCACTTTCTATCATGAGATTGATAACCCAGGAGGAAAGCTTGATTTTGAGTTTGGTTACAAGGCAATAGACAAAGAATGTGTCTCTTTGAGAGAAGGTTGAAAAAGAACCAGTACGGGGAAGCAAGGTGGTTGCCACAATGTGGGCCAGAACCCGTGTTTCAAAACCGACATCACTAGGGCCTAATTGGTTTGGAAGGGTTTCAGAGGGACACTCAGCAATGCACTGTTTGGCTTGGTCAAAAGAAATTTCGAAGTCATCAAGCCAGATGTTTTTAAACAAAGTAGGAAAACCAGAACAACGACACTGAAAAAGTGAGTCAAATAGGGCACAATCAAGAACAATGCGCTGACCGAGTACCAGAGATTCCAACCTATCAGGTTTACTAGAACGAAGATTTGCATAAAATATTTTGACCAGGGGTTCATACACCTTAGGCGGAGGAATAGAGAGGAACTTTGCCCATCCTTGATAAACGAAAAGTTCTTTGACCTTACAGTTAAGGGATTCCATGTCATCAAGATCAACAACCCTCCCATGAGCGATGGGCTTGTCTTTTAGAGCAATAAAAAGATCCCTATTTGGGGAATCCCAGAAATTTAGGTCAGACTCAAGAGAGGCAGAGAAACTAACTTTTGATTTCTTTGGGGTGGACGAAATAGGGGGTTCTTCCATGGGTCGCTTGCTTAAAGCATTTTCTCCTAGAAGAGGTGAGTTTTCAGAGAGATCTCCCTGAGATGAGGCGAAGCCTTCAGAGTGATCAGATCCTAGGTCTACTTGCTCAGGAGGCGCAGAAGGGGTTTTTGCTCTGGAACGGGTACTCTTTCTGGTGGAAGCAGAAGGATTTTTGGAGTGTTTCGCCATTGTAGAGAAGGAACTTTGATAGAAGCTTTTGGAGAATAGATGGAGATGAGAGTGATTGAAAGGGTTTTCTGTCTTAAGAAGAGGGTTTTGACGGTTGAGTACAGAAAAGGAAAAGTTGTCAGTTGAGAAGACGTGATGGATGGCTTTCCATCTTTGAGCTGCGAACCGATGTGAAAGAAGAGAAAAGAGAGAGAAAAAGCGGAGGCGTAATTAAAGCGTGGGAAAAGGACAATTATAGCAATTAAAAGTAACTGAGCACATAGGTCCTAAGAGTTATTAGAAGTGCAAATAATACCAAGTAAATTTCTCAAAGTATAAAATCTCTCTTCTAATAAAGGTTTAGTAAAAATATCAGCTAGTTGAGCAGAAGTTCCAACAAAAGATATTTCTATGTCTCCCTTAAGAACATGATCTCTAATAAAATAATGCTTAATATCTATATGCTTTGCTCTAGAATGATGCACCGGATTTTTTGAAAGACAAATAACACTAGAATTATCACAAAAAATTTGGATAGGTTTAAAAGAGAGTTCATAGTCACCCAATTGATGAGACATCCGTAGTAGTTGTGCACAACATTGTCCAATAGCAATGTATTCGGCTTCCGTAGTGGATAATGCGACTGATGCTTGCTTTTTACTACTCCAGGATATTAATGCCTTTCCTAGTAATTGACATGTGCCGCATGTGCTTTTTCTATCTTCTTTATCACCTGCAAGGTCAGCATCTGAAAAACCTTCTAATTTAAAAGAGTTGGAGCGAGGATACCATAATCCATGAGATACAGTTCCAATGAGATATCGAATGATTCTCTTTACAGCAGTCAAATGTGACTCCTTAGGAGCTGACTGAAACCTGGCACATTTACATACACTGAACATAATATCTGGTCGACTTGCTGTCAGATATAGCAGTGATCCAATCATTCCCCGATATTTGGTTTCATCAACAGGAGTGCCCTGTTCATCTTTGTCTAGATTTGTAGCGGGACTCATTGGAGTGCCAATTGATTTTGCATTGTTCATACCAAATTTTTGAATCAGCTCTTTTGTGTATTTGGTTTGACATATGAAGGTTCCTTCATCAGATTGTTGAATTTGTAGCCCAAGGAAGAATGTGAGCTCACCCATCATGCTCATTCCAAATTCACTTTGCATAAGATTTGAAAATTCCTTGCACATAAGAGGGTTAGGACTACCAAATATAATGTCATCAACATAAATTTGAATAATGAGGTTACCTTCTGATGATCGTTTAATAAACAGGGTCGTGTCTATTTACCTCTTGTAAAGCCATGATCAATAACAAAGGTACTCAGCCTATCATACCAGGCACATGGAGCTTGTTTCAACCCATACAGTGCTTTAGTGAGCTTGTATACATGGTATGGAAATTTTGAATCCTCAAAGCCTGGAGGTTGTTTCACAAATACTTCTTTCTCGATAAATCCATTTAAAAAGGCGCTTTTAACATCCATTTGAAACAGCCTGAATCCTTTAAACGATGTGTATGCCAGAAGAATTCGTATAGACTCCAAACGACCTACTGGGGCGAAAGTTTCATCATAGTCGACTCCTTCTTGTTGTGAGTAGCCCTGAGCAACTAGTCTAGCTTTATTTCTTATGACCTTTCCATCCTCGTTCAATTTATTTCTAAATACCCACTTTGTTCCGATTACAGATACATTATCAGGTTTGGGTATTAGTTTCCACACTTGATTCTTACTGAACTGATCTAACTCTTCTTGCATGGCTTGCACCCAGCTTGAATAATTCAGTGCTTTCTCTATCTTTTTTGGCTCAATTTGAGAAATCAATGCAATGTTTGCTTTCTTTGTGAGAGCTGTCCTGGTTTTCATTCCTTCGTTTGGATCCCCTATAATGAATTTCTGAGGATATTCAGGCTCGCTTCTCCATTCATTTGGACGAACTGCATTTGTAGTCGACTCGATTAGTGGCTCTGGTATGTTTTTGCTATTTTCACCAGTTGACTCGGTCACAGTCGGTGTATTAGTCGACTCTTGTGTTTCTCCTTTATCCTGAGCTTCTTGAGTTTGATCTTCGTCACCTGCAGTAATTCCTTTCTCGACCAAGGGATTATTTTCATCGAATATAACATGTACAGATTCTTCCACACATAAAGTACGTTTATTATAGACTCTAAAGGATCTGCTATTTAATGAATTACCTAGAAAAATACCTTCGTCACTTCTTGGATCAAACTTTTCAAGTTTATCCTTACCATTATTGTGAATGAAACATTTGCTTCCAAAGGGATGGAAGTAACTGATATTCGGACGTTTACCTTTCCAAAGTTCATATGGGGTCTTCTTCAGTATTGGCCTTATGAGGCAACGGTTGAGGATGTGACATGCTGTACTTACACCTTCTGCCCAGAAGTGGTTTGGCAGTGAGTGTTCTAGTAGCATGGTTCTTGCCATATCTTGGAGGGTTCTGTTCTTTCTTTCTACAACCCCATTTTGTTGTGGTGAGCGTGGCGCAGAAAAATTATGAGTGTATCCCTGATCATTACAAAAGTCTTCAAATGCTCTGCTTTCAAATTCTCCTCCATGGTCACTCTGAATTGTCGAAATCAGATGTCCCCTTTCTCTTTCAACCCTTTTGCAGAAAACTTCAAAATTTCTTAAGGCTTCATCCTTATGAGACAAGAAGATTACCCAAGTGAAACGTGAATAATCATCAACAATAACAAAAGCATACCTCTTTCCTCCTATGCTAGTAGTTCGAGTAGGCCCAAATAAATCCATATGAAGTAATTGCAAAGGTTTTGAAGTAGACACTATGTCCTTATCTTTGAAAGAATTTCTGGTCTGCTTAACCATTTGACATGCGTCACAAATATGAGTTCTAGAAATATTCAATTTGGGCAAACCAATAACTAATTCATGTTTGGACAGTTTTTCAATCAAGTGCATGCTAGCATGACCAAGTCTCCTATGCCATAGCCATGGATCATCAGACATAGAGGATAAGCAAATATGACCATTTATCTTTTCAAAACCATCAAGTATATAAATATTTCCATACCTTTTTCCAGGAAGAATTATCTTTCCTGATTCGTCTTCAATGGCACATCCTATTTTCTTAAACTTTACCTCATATCCTGAGTCGCAGAGTTGACTTATGCTCAAGAGATTGTAGTTTAGGCCATCGACGAGATAAACTTCAGTAATTCCACAATTGTTATTAAAGTGAATTGTTCCAGTACCAACTACTTTGCCCCTTGAATCGTCCCCAAATTTAACACTTCCTCCATCGATTTTTGTAATTTCTTTGAACAGGTTTTTGTCACCTGTCATATGACTGGAACACGCACTGTCTAGATACCATTTTCCTTTGCGGCTTACTCTGTGGTGTTCCTGCAAGACAAGATGATTACTTTCTTTTAGGTACCCAAGCTTGCCTGGGTCCTGGAGGGTTAGTGTTTCTAGGTTCAGAACTTTTTGGTTTCCAAACCCATCCTGACACATTTGATTTACGAAAATGACAAAAGGAATATTTATGCCCATTTTTATTACAGTAATGACACTTAACTTCAGACCCACTTATAGGTCTTTCATAAGTGTTGGAACTAGCTGACTTGGTTTTAGCTGGTTCTTTCCCAGTTGACTTGTAAGTCGTCTGGTTTGACCTAACAGAACTGTGACTGGTGGATTTGCGCAAGCTGTTGAGCTGCATTTGCAAATCCTCAAACTCTTCTTGAAGTACTTCCTTTTCGATTTCACATACTTCATGTTTGAGTTTCCAGTCTTTAACCTCCCTAGTGAGTCTCTTAAGTTCATTCATCATTTTTTGAGACTCTTTTAAAGTTGAATCAAAGATATCCTGCAATTCATTGCATCTTTCACAGTCATAAGATCTTACCTCACTAGTTTCACCTCGTGCCATGAAACAATTTTCATTCTCGTCATCTGAATCATCTTCATCTGTCCAGCATCCTGAAATTTTGTTCATTTCATTTTCCAGAATTGTCATGAAGCAAAGATTTGCTATTTCTTCATGGTCAGAGTCATCCTCATCGCTCCAGCTTCCGAAGGATTTGTTCTTGTTGAAACCTCTAGAGATCTTCCTCTTCAGTTCTGGGCATTCAGCTTGAATATGTCCAAATTTTCCACATTCGTCGCATTTTCCTTAGTTCTTATCCTGTTCGTTGTATTGCCTGGATCGTCTTGGTGGGAATCTTCCTTTCTTTGTGTTCCTGTATCTTCTCATCAACCCAACCATATTTCTAGACATCATAGCAATCTCTTCTTGCAGAGCTTCAGGATCATCAATGTCATTCTCAACCATTTCAGTAGAGGTTTTAAATGTTTCTTTTTCTCCTCTTGATTTGTCTTTTTTAGATGCGTCCTTTCAAAAGCAATGAGTTCTCTTCGTAGTTCATCATAGGATAATTTGTTTAGGTCTTGAGATTCCAGTGTGACTACTTTGGTCTGCCAAGTGGTTGGCAGACTTCTGAGAATTTTTCTGACTTGATCACCATTGGTGTAGGGCTTGCCAAACGCCTTTAAGTCGCTAATTATTTTGCTAAACCTGGCAAACATCTCTTCAATAGCTTCTCCTTCTTTCATTGAGAAGAGTTCATAATCATGAACCAGCATGTTGATATGTGTATCCTTTACTTTGCTGGTTCCCTCATAGGTGACCTCAAGTTTGTCCCACATTTCTTTGGTTGTGTCACAACTTGATATTTTCTCGTATTCTTTACCACTTATAGCGTTATGAAGCAGATTTCTTGCCTTATTGTTCACTTGTACCGCTTCCAGTTGCTCCTTTGAGTATGAATCTATATCTTCAGNTATATATATATATATATATATATATATATATATATATATATATATATATATATATATATATATATATAAGAAGAAGTGTTATACTAAGCATGGATATCACAAATA
>NW_017670452.1:175768-209691 GCF_001879085.1 Nicotiana attenuata
ATTCGAGGGTTTTGACTGAGAATCACTTGGAGGTAAGTTCCTTGGCCTAAATATTCGAATTTATGGTAGAAATTACATATAAATTGTAGAAAATTCATCAAAAACGGGTCAAGCTAGGGCTTGGAAAGTTGTGATGTAAAAATGGAATTTGGAGGGTCAAACGAGCTCCGATTTTGGTAAACTTTATATGCACGGACTCGTGGCGAGACGAGGAATCTGTTGGTGTGATTTTCGGAATTTTTCGAGAAGTGGGCCCGGGGCTCGGGTTTTACCAACTTCGTGAATTTTAGTACTTTTCGAGTATTTTTGATTGGGTTATGTTTCTTTAACCCATATTTATGTATTCGTTGTGATTTTGACTAGATTCGACGCGCGAGGAGGTCGATACGAAAGGAAAAGGCATTGCGGACCAGTCTACGGCCGGTTAGAGGTGAGTAGTTGGTGTATATGATGGCCTGAGGGTTTGAAACCCCGGCTTATCACATTGTGACGCTATTGTAGGGCGTGACTCGCACCCCATGGCAGGTGCGGGATTGGTTATGACTGGGGATTGAGACTTAGTCCATCCCGAACAAGAATATTTCTATATTGGCGACTGATACGCACCCTGTATTGAATATATCTGGGCTCATTGCCGTGTTTGGGGCCTTGTGCCGATCTGTAGCATCCTTAGAGGTTGAATGTCATTGTGATAGCATGCTTTGTATAATCATTGATCTCAGTCCTGTGTTAATCACCGTTATGAAATGCTAAGTCACTTTTCCTGAATTTAAATATCTAAAGTATATTCTTCTTAATAAATTGGAAATTTGGAAATTAATTGAATCTGTTACGTGACTCATATGCATATTGTGGACTGAGTATGGATCGGGCTGCACGCCGCAGCGAATCGTAGGATTATATTGCGCTTGGGCTGAAGGAGCCCCTCCGGAGTCTGTACACACCCCCAGTGAGCGCCGTCGACGTTAAATGGATCGGGCTACGCGCCGTAGCGGTCATGTGCATTGCATTGCATCATTACATTTTACTTGACTGTTATATTTGAAGTTGTTTTGCTGTTGGTTCATAGTAAGGTGTAGGACTGTTAGTGTTAGCTTTGCTTTGTGGTATTTCGTGGATTTCTTATCTTCAAACATTTTATATGCTTATTACTCACTGAGTCGGTAGTACTCACCCCTACTCCCTGCACCTTGTGTGCAGATTCAGGTACACCGGAGGCTTAGCTGAGCAGTCCTTGTTTTCCAGAGCTATTCAGAGTTGTTGAGGTAGCTGCTTGACGTTCGCAGGACCTGGCTACTCTTCCTATTTCAGTTTTAGTTATATATATACATTTCCAGACTTGAGTATTTTCGTTCAGATATTGTTATTCAGATTATTTAGAGGCTCTAGACTCGTGACCCCAGATCTTTTGGGAGTGTTTTATTAGACTTCGTATTTCTCAGTATTATTCTTCGATAAATTATTGGATTATTATTCTAAAACTATTATATTCTTTTTAAATTGTCGGTTTTGAGGTTTACGGTTGATTTGGGAACGACTGTGGTCAGGCTTGCCTAGCAATTGTGTTGGGGGCCATCACGACCGGGTTTGGGGTCGTGACAAACCTCTAGAGATCTTCCTCTTCAGTTCTGGACATTCAGCTTGAATATGTCCAAATTTTTCACATTCGTAGCATTTTCCATCGTTCTTATCCTGTTTGTTGTATTGCCTGGATCGTCTTGGTGGGAATCTTCCTTTCTTTGTGTTCCTGTATCTTCTCATCAGCCCATCCATATTTCCAAACATCATAGCAATCTCTTCTTACAGAGCTTCAGGATCATCAATGTCATTCTCAACCATTTCAGTAGAGGTTTTAAATGCAACTATTTTCTTTTTCTCCTCTTGATTTATCTTTTTTTAGATGCGTCCTTTCAAAAGCAATGAGTTCTCCTCGTAGTTCATCATAGGATAATTTGTTTAGGTCTTGAGATTCCAGTGTGACTACTTTGGTCTGCCAAGTGGTTGGCAGACTTCTGAGAATTTTTCTTACTTGATCACCACTGGTGTAGGGCTTGCCAAACGCCTTTAAGTCGCTAATTATTTTGCTAAACCTGGCAAACATCTCTACAATAGATTCTCCTTCTTTCATTGAGAAAAGTTCGTAATCATGAACCAACATATTGATATGTGTTTCCTTTACTTTACTGGTTCCCTCATAGGTGACCTCAAGTTTGTCCCACATCTCTTTGGCTGTGTCACAACTTGATATTTTCTCGTATTCTTTGTTGATACCCAATTTTTCTCTATATAATTTTTATATACAAAATACTTTCAAAATAGCATATATATGCATACATAAGCATACCTAAGTGTTTTAGTGGTTTTCCAAACTTTTTAAGACTTTTAAAATTAATCTATTATCCATTTTAGCAATACAAAATTAGTAATTATTCCCAAAACTATCAATATTGGTGAATAACCTATTTTATTCTCATATTTATATATCAAAATATATTCAAGGTGATTTTTGTATATTTTTTGCAAATTTATTTGACATTTTCTAAGCTAAATTACATGCAATTGCAATTTTAGCCTATTGTAGCATTAATAGCATTTTATAAATATTATAAAATTGGGTCCAGTATTTTTAAGTTAAGTTTATACATTATTAATTGTTTCAGTATTTTAATTAGTTTTTAATTTTTTTTTACTATTTTTATAAATAAAAGGGTGAAACTGGCTATTTAACATTTAGCCCCATTTCCATTTCAATTATAGCCCCATTTTTTATTTCAATTTTAGCCCCTAATCGACCCAATTCTGCCCAATTAAACCAGCCCAGTTCCGATTCGAACCCAACCCACGACCCAATTCCAAATGACCCAACCCGTTCCCCACCTACCCACTTAAATCTGGACCGTTGATCACTCGAGATCAACGGTCAGAATTCACCTTTCCTTAATTAACCTAACAACCTAGCCTAATCCCCCTCATTCTCACTGGACCCGCCGCCCTGAAAACCCACAACACTCTCAAATCCTCTCAACAACTCTCCGAAACCCTAGCCTCCTCCCACCTTCTTTCACCAGATTTTCACTGGAATCCATGGCTCCCCAGGACATGGATGGGCTCTACCCACCCTCTCCACCATTACACCTTGGGTGTTCAAGGTCTGGAAAGATGACTTCGATGTTTCTCCCTCCGATCTTCTCGGACCTTTGATTCCATGGCTTCTCCGGCCATGCTCCGGCACATTCGAGACTCAGGAGCCTGATTCTTGACCTCTCCGACTCAAGATCGGACCTGTCTCCAAGCCTTTCTCATTTCTAGGGTTTCTCCGAAACCCTAAACCATTCGAGGTTCTTTCACTATTATTTGTTTAGATCTGTACTATGTCTATGCTTTTCTTGCCATCTAGAGTGTTTTCCCCAAAAGTTTTGTCAAAAATAGTTCCTCTCTGATTTTTAGAGTTTCTGCAAGGATTTTTGAAAAATCTTTCTGATTCTTTTTCTTCTTTGCTTTATGTGTGTTTGTTTATGCCTTGTTCGTATGATTTCTTTTATGCAAGTATTGTCTTTTACCTCTTCTTTTCTACTCCTGTTAATCTCTGCTATGTTTTCACTACTCTTCTGCTATATGTGCATACCATTAAAGTTATTTGATTTTGTGACTCTGTTTATGTCCTTACATGCTTCACCTACTTGTGTTCAAGTTGTATTATTTCATTCTTCTGAACTCGTTTAGGTTCTGAGTTTCCTCAAGTATGTTCTTCATAATTTTTCTTCCTTTGTCGTTCAAGCATGCTCTTATATCTGTTGTGTTGAGACTCTAAAACAAATGGCTTGTTTTCTCACCTCCATGTCTGAGTCAATCGTGAAACCCTAGGATTTGGGGGTTTCCTTTTGACGATTTATGTTTTGTGTTCGAGTCAGGGTTCCACATTGGGACCCTGGACTCTCAGACTCACTATGAGTATGCAGGTCGAACCTGTATCTTTTGCTCATGTTTCTGAACTTCTCTTTGATTAAAATTCTCTTTCAAATAACTTGACAGTCTCTTCTTGATTTAGATGTTTGTGTGTTTAATTGTGTTCACTTGATTGTTACTGGTTTTCCTTAATTGAATCTTTCTTTACCCCTTTTTCTTGACTTGATTCATTCGAGTAAAGGTCTGAATTTTCAATTTTTACTGTTTGATTCCCTTTCCCTTTTTTACAAATCGTGTACTATTAGTTTGTTGCCTTAAATAGCTTCTATGTACTTAACCTTTATTATACTACTAGGAAAATATTTTTTAAAAATCCCTTTCCATAATTATTTTGCCCGTTTGAAATCAGAATCCCTTAACTAAAGGGAGACTGATCACAATGATATTTCCTTACCTTTTTCTTGCTTATTTGTTACACTATAAAAAGGGCTCGACCCTTCTGCATTGACACAAGCTTTTAGTTTTAAGCTTTGAAAACTTTACAACTCTAGAACTTTGAATTTCCAATCACAATACTCTTTTCAAACTCTCTACTCTCTGCTGAGACTTTTTGTACTACTTTGCAATTTGGCTTTTCAATGTTGCTGTTTTACTTACCTGTTTTCCCTAAAACTGGTATGTCCCAATTTAATTTCAGCTCCTTCCCTATGTGTTTACTTTACAGTTGCCATGTTCTGGTTTACTTTGTTGTTTATACTTTGTATTAAGCATGTTCTTTCTTTTATGTTTACTGCTTGCTATAAAATCCCCATACCCCCATTCCCCTATGTGTGCTGAGTTAAAGTTCATGGCCTGGCAGCATCCAAATTGCTGCCCAGGTCTGAACCTGACCTTCAATAGGTCCTAACTCCCAAACTCAAGCTGACAGGCTGGTCAGGGGTGTGCTAGCATCCTAATTGCTGGGTATGACCTCTAGTTTTGTCATGGCTTTCCCTAATTCCCCCTCTATTGCACTTACACTTATTCTTAGATTCTAAGTTCTGCCCGCTTCCTATGAGCCTTGCCTTGTGGACCTTGAGTTCCCTCTAAACTTAGACATTTGAGGGCTGGCCCTTCCACACTGCACTATAATCTGATCCTGCAAATGTAGTTGGGTGTGAGCACTGCCTGGAGTTCATGTAGCTCCTTGGAACTTTGACACACCCAAAGGATGAGAAAGGCTTTGGAAATCTGAACTTTGGAAGTTGGTTTATCTCTTGTTTCAGACTAGGAGTCTGAATTAGGCTCTCCTTGGTTGGAACTTTAATTTCTGATGTATTTTTTTTTATTTTTCTTGATTCATTTGGTTTGTAATAATTTGTAATAACTTATGGGAGTGTATAGTGAAAAGGGGAGGTTCACTCATGTTATGCATGTGGGTAGACATCATGCTTTAGGTATTTATTTCTGCAATCACAGCCTGCTTTTCGCTTATGCATCTACATATAGAAATCCTGCCTATAAGTTTATGCATCCACATATAGAAATCCTGCCTATAAGTTTTTTCATTACTGCATTTGAAATCCTGCCTATAAGTTGTTTCACTACTGCATTAGAAATCCTGTCTATAAGTTATGCATTTCATTAGAAATCATGTCTATAAGTTTCTGAACTTCTTCATATAGAAATCATGATTATAAGTTTTCGGCACTTCTGCACATACACATGTCATTAGGCAAATAATTCATAGGTTAAGGAATAATCAATTGCATCCTAGATACCATGCTTATAGGATTCCTGCACTTACATAACCGTTTTAAAATCAATAACGCTTAGAATTCATGCCTGTAGGAGCAATCGTTTAAATCTGATTCATCCGCAAAATCTAAAATCAGTTATAATGTTGTTAACATCCGCAGAATTGGTTTATTTCTAAAGTCAGTAATCTTCTTTAAAATCAGTATGTTTGACCTTGTTAGATATCATGCCTATAGGTTCCACCTAGGCAAACCATTAGGTAATCAATTAATTATACCAGTCTTTAATAATTACAACCAGCATGCAGGCCTAATTCGGACTTCTTATCTGAAAATATGTAATAAATCAGCCACCCCCCTTTACGTAAGATTAATTAAAGACCTAACCAGTACTTGAAGTCATGCTATATTTGCTCTTTTAAGTGAGGACGCCTGTGTGAGCCTTAATTGCTATTTGTTTCTCCTAATTTTTATGTGTTTGTTGCTTGTCGCCTAGACTTTTATCCTTTTGAATTTCACAAAAGCCAAATCTACCTTCCCTTTAGGACTAGTAGTCCCAAATGCCTCCGGGGCTGATAGGTTTGGGACGGGTAGTAGCATGCAGTAGGAAAACGAGACCATTCCGCGTTTAATACCTTAACGGGGTGGGGAAGGGTAGATATGGCTATGATGACCGATGCGATAATACCTTATGTAGTCCCTCTTTGAGGAGTGATTACTGGGTATTGCATTGACGTGATCCATATTAATCATAAACCTAGGACCCCCTCCCTTTTTACTTGCTTTCGTCTATCTCTTTTAAGTTGTCTAAATCTTTCATAAAATTTCTGCCTTCTTTACCGTTCCCCAAGTTTTAATTTATTTGCAATGTTGTATGCGAATCCCTCTTACTTGAGCCCTTAATTGCTTACTTGATTATGTGAAGTCACAATTATAGCATGGTCGGGAACCACACTACTGGATCTTGGGGGGTGCCTAACACCTTTCCCCCGAGATAATTTCAAGACCTTACCCATTCTCTGGTTCTTCTTCTTTTCATTTCCTTCTTAGTGTCCTAATGCACTTAATCGTTAGGTGGCGACTCTTCTAAATCTCAAACCCAATTCCCAAAAGGAAAAGAGTTGTCCACCCAAACGAGAAAAGGGGGCATCAACAGCATGGCGACTCTGCTGGAGATTTCTTTAAGGCTTTTACCATTTCATGCTATTTGCGACTTCATGCTTCTTTACATGTCTTTGCTTGTTTTTAATTATTTATTCTTTCTTCTACTGCAAAACTAACTAGGTTCTTTGTATCTTTTCTTTAATGCTTTCTTTTACCGCTTTCCTTCAATACTGTTGTAACTACGAGCAATTATTGTAATCATTACTTTATGAACGTGAAAGTACATGACAATTTGTTAATTATTGTATTGCATTTATTTCGACATCATATTCCACTCGTGCTAAACAAAATACCTTAGCAACGCTTATAATGAGTGGTTGCGCTCTTCCGATATTATCACCCCCTAAATCCGGCAAAGGCATATTTGCGGTAAAACCATTCGATCAACGGTGTAGTCGACGGTTCCGCGCCTTTCCCTCTTGAGTTGTCCGCTCAAGGGTACCAGTCTAAAACCCCATAGAAACCCTACTCTATTTAATTGTGCATGCATCATGGTCAAACCTAGCCGAGTCAGTTATGTTGTCCGCATAATGACTCTTTAAGATAGCCTTGTCCAAAGTCCAGTGGGTTTCCTTGAGACCCAAACTGACCTTACCATGTTCTGTGCATTCATTTGGAGAACTAAATGCTTCTTATGCTAATTGTTGATGTTAAATAGTCGAGTCCGATGGGGGAAAGGGGCCTAACCCTTTTGTTTTGCAGAAATGAGGCACGAAGTCCCCAGATTCAGCATGGTCACCCACATTCACCCCAAATTGCAAAGCTGGTGGAAGGATCTTCATTCCAGCGATTAGACTCTTGTCCGGAAGTATCTAGGAAACCTGCCTTCTCTCCTAAATATTCAACCCAACAACAAAATCATAGAAGCTGCAACTCTGTTTTGGGACTGTGATAGGTCGGTATTCCGCTTCGGAGACATTGAGATGACACCTTTGCTTGAGGAGATAGGAGGACTG
The DNA here is from genome assembly GCF_001879085.1 of Nicotiana attenuata. NCBI lineage: Eukaryota > Viridiplantae > Streptophyta > Magnoliopsida > Solanales > Solanaceae > Nicotiana > Nicotiana attenuata. The sequence continues at coordinate 183,531 of NW_017670452.1, forward strand.
GTTGGGATACCATGGGAAACTCCGGGTTTGCTAATGCTGGAAAATCGTAAGGGTAGGTGTTTTCTTAAGATGACGGGTCTAAAGAAGAATCCCGACTTGACATGTTTGAAGAAGTCTTACATTCCCTTTGACCATTTGTATGAAAGGTACGGCCATAGCAAATGATACCGTACCTATCCGGATGAGTTCGCCATCACCTCATTGGGGCACATCCACTGAAGGGTATTTGTGTTTATGTTCTGTTTCTTGGGATGATAGTTTTTCCAACAAAGAAAGCAAGAATCCATACCAGACTGGCCATGGTCACCAAGACCTTGATGGAAGGAATTGGCAGCCATTCAGCCTTGTGCCAATGATAGTTGCAGAAATATACCGAGCCCTAGAAAGATGTCAACAAGGGGCCAAACATTTCGAGGGATGTAATTTGCTACTCCAACTATGGCTCATGGAGCACCTCCAAAGGGGTGAGTACCGGCAGGAAATCCATCGTAGAGACTGGGATGATCATATCGCTTTTCATCACCCAAAGCGGATGAATTATATGCCCAACATGTTCGCCCAACCAGAGAATGCTAGAGAGTGGGTTGAGCTCTTCGACAATCTTACTAAAGACCGGGTGCAATGGATGTTTGAGTGGTTCCCTACTGAAGAATTCATCATACGGTCTAGGGATACTCCATTTCTGATACTGATCGGTTTAAGAGGGACCTACCCATATGTCCCTATCCGGGTTATGAGACAGGCAGGCAGGAAGCAGGTTATACTAAGGGTCGACAAGATGAGTCATTTCCGGGCTGACTTCCAGGCTGACGATAGTCCGTACAAGTGTCAAGCTCAGTATGTGTGGCACTGCAAAATCATCCTGGGAAAGGATTCCATAGAACCAGATAGGTACCACGCTGGTTATACTCCATACTATCCAAGCTAGTTGGAGGACGATCATAGTGGGTTAGGATAACCCGGGCTTATTCGAGGTCACAGGGTCATCGACGAAAAGGCTGAAGTACAGGTTAAGTACAACCAATTGCGCAAAGGGATGCTGGAATGTGAAAATGAGCACCGCGAAATACAAGAAGCCAATCAAAAGCTAATTGGAGAATGGAAAGATATGGCTGTCAGCGCCAACAAATGACTGATCTGGGGAAGGTCCTTCTGGGACCAAGTAGATTGGAGTTTATTTTTGCTTTACAAATGTAATAGGGCCTATGGCCACTGGTTACACTTTATTCCCTGTTATTTAGTGTCGTTTTGGGATTCGTCTTATTTTTTTTATCAATAAAATAAGGCATTTAGCATTCTAAGTTCTCCAAATTTACTTGTCGCTAGGCCTACCTCGGGCACCACGAGGCTCCTAATTTAGGACACGATTTATATTCTTACACTATGTGTTTAAATATTGCAACGTTTTCTTCTCACGATCCCTACTAACTTGTTACCTTTTGTTTTTACTTTTGCTTATTCCCCTCCCCAAAGGTTAGTTCGTGCACTCTGGCATCGCCATCATATTCAACAAGATCCAAGGGTCCTCCGCCTACTCCTCCTCCGAGTCCTATCAGAAACAAGAACAAAGGAAAGATGGAAGATTTGGGAAACATCAGAAAGGAGAGCTCAGTTGAAAGGGTAGAGACTTCTCAGGGTATTCAGGTTTCCAAGGAAAGTGCCTCCCAGCTCAAACATAAGTTATTAAAATTTCAGGAAGAATTGGACCAAGTTCGGAACTTGGCAAGCTTGTCGTTTTCCCTCACTACCTCGGATATCAGCTTCCCCAACACTCAAAATCCCATACCTCCTCAAAACATCCCGAAGCCACAAAACCAACCCACTCATCATCACCACTGCAACACATGCCACACTTCAAGCAACACCCCACTGCTCATCCCCGAACCATTGAACTCCACAAATGATCATCACCACAACACCCCCATCTATGTGGAATCCATACCACACCCCATTCAGCCCACCTGAGTCTGATGACAAAGACTCTCTTATCAAGAATCTGGCCGCAGAACTCAAGAAGCTGAGTAGCCGAGTTCAGGGTGTTGAAGGAAGCAAGGGGATCGAGGGACTGAATTATGAAGACCTTTGCATTCAACCAAATGTCGAACTGCCCGAGGGGTACAAACCTCCCAAGTTCGAAATGTTCGATGGCACCGGGGATCCCAGAGTTCATTTCAGGACATACTGCGACAAGCTGGTCGGAGTAGGAAAGGATGAAAAGGTTTGCATGAAGCTCTTTATGAGAAGTCTGAAAGGGGATGCGCTGTCTTGGTACATTTGCCAAGACCCGAAGAAGTGGTCAAACTGGGTAAGTATGGCGTCCGATTTCATTGACAGGTTCAGATTCAACATGGAGAATGTGCCAGATGTGTTCTAAATCCAGAACTTGAAAAAGAAACCCACGGAGACATTTCGCGAGTATGCTACTCGTTGGAGATCAGAAGCTGCTAAGGTCAGGCCGACTTTAGAAGAGGAACAAATGAACAGGTTTTTCATCCGGGCTCAAGACCCACAGTACTACGAAAGGTTGATGCTGATTGAAGGCCAGAAATTCTCCGACATCATCAAGCTAGGGGAGAGGATCGAGGAAGGTGTTAAAAGTGGTATGGTCACTAACTTTGAAGCATTACAGGCTACCAACAAGGCTCTATAGTCTAGTGGCACGTCCAAGAAAAGGGATGTGAGTGCCGTGATGGTTGCACAGAGAACAAAATCCCCAATCAAATACCAAACCTACCCAATACCCCCTCTTACATATCAACCTACCTCAAATTACCCCGTACCTTCCTACCAAGCCCCACCACCTACCTACTCAATCCACACCTCCACCTCCCACACACCAACCCACTTCACCCAAATATTCCCAACCCGCACAAGTCTACCAAGCTTACAACACTCAACCATCCCACTATCAATCACCTCCTACTCGCCCAAACTTTCCTAAACCCCGACCAAATTTTGATCGCATACCTCCCAAACAATACACCGCCATTGCCGAGCCAATCGACCAGCTGTACGAAAGACTCAAAGCTGCTGGTTATGTCACCCCTATCCCTGCCATAACCCCTGAAAACCCTTCCCAGTGGATTAACCCAAACAAAACCTGTGCATACCATTCTGGCATGAAGGGACACACTATTGATGAGTGCCGCTCCCTGAAGGACAAGATCCAGGCTTTAATTGACAACAAGATCATCGTGGCAAAGGAGCCTGCTCCGAATGTCCGTAACAACCCTCTACCAGACCACAAGGGTGGAAGTGTTCATATGATTGAAATAGAAGATGATTGGGATCCCAAAGGATCAATCGGTTTGATCACGGAAGGTGACGATCCAAAGAAACCAACAGTCACTCTTAACCCGATTGTAGTCCAAATTCAGCCTTCTGAAGATGCTGAGGTGAACATGTCCATACCGCTTGAGTTTGAAGCACCAGCCTCCGCAAAGACGCCAACACCAATCGAGGTCGAGTTTGGGTCCCCAAAGGCGCCTGAGCCCTTTGAAGTTGTTGTATTACCTTCCAAGGCAAGGGTGCCTGTTCCAGTAGCAATGACAGCCGTAACACCATTCCACACAAAAGCTATACCATGGGACTACACAGCCGAGGCAAGAAGGAAAGGAAAAGCCAAGTTCGGAGAAACAGTTGCAGCGTAGGGTATGACAAGAACCGGCAGGGTTTATACCCCAGAACACTTAGCTGAGTCGAGTAAGCAGACCTATGGCCGACAAGCCATCATTGAAACTGGACCCGGTGATATCTGGAGAAAGATACAAGCCAAGGAATACTCGGTCATTGACCAGATGAACAAAACACCGGCCCAAATTTCTATCTTGGCTTTATTACAGAGTTCTGATGCACACAAGAATGCCTTGTTGAAGGAATTGAGTGAGGCGTATGTACCAAACAACATCACCGGAGGAGAAATGGAAAACATGGTGGGCCAAGTGTTGGAGAGTCATAAAATCACCTTTCACAAGGATGAGCTGCCACCGGAAGGATTGAGTCATAACAAGGCATTGCACATCACTGTGCAGTGCGAAGATTATTTTATCACCCGAATCCTGGTCGATGGGGGTCCAGTCTCAACATTTGTCCTCTGGTAACACTCAGAACATTGGGAAGAGGGCTGCATGAAATCAAGGATGGGGCCATCAACATCAAAGCTTTCGACGGATCTCAGAGGTCCACTATTAGGGAAATTAGCCTACGTTTGCAAATGGGACCCACTTGGTTTGATGTTGATTTTCAAGTGATAGACGTGCCGGCTTCTTACAATCTGCTGTTGGGACGACCATGGATTCATGCCGCCGGGGCCGTGGCATCAACACTACATCAGGCAGTGAAATTTGAATGGAATCACCAGGAGTTGATCATTCATGGTGACGGTAGCAACCCCATATATAACCGCTAGACCATTCCAGCAATTGGAGGAAGAAGAAGATTAGGTGGGGAAACTTACCACCACATCGAGCGGGTCAACGCAGTCGACAATGACAAATCGCGGAACAAGAAAATTGAGAGCATACTGAATTGGGGCGGATATGAACCTGGAAAAGGACTTGGCAAAAACCTCCAAGGAATCACTAAGCCTATCAAGCTCAGGAATCACGGTACCACCTTCGGGTTGGGGTATGAGTATACCTGGGAAGAATTCAAGGACTGGTCGCCACCCTGGCGCGGACCTTACTATCCATTGAAGCAGTCGATACCCCGTCTAGAGCAGACTTTTCAACCAGCCGAGGTTATCTATGGGTCAGAAGAAGAGGAAGCATTAGCAGCGATGAGGAATTTGTTCCTGGAAGAGGATGATATGGACTGTTGTGTCATTTTTGAGGAGAAGGGGGAGGAAGGCCCTTCCATACAGGCTGTGAGCAGAGGAGCACACCTCAGCAACTGGACCGTCAGAACCACCAGAGCCTGACGAGCCTCGGGGTAGCAAGGCTGAACAAAGCATTACGCACTATTTTGCTTTATTAAAGTTTATTTTCCTTTCGCATTTTTCTTTTTTCGCAAGAAAGAGCTCCAATGTTCAAAACACTTATGGAATTTATCTAAGTATTTCAACTTTTCTTACAAATCCCTCTCTTATTATTTTCTCTCATTACTCAAACAGCATTACTATTACTTATCTTGATGAACCAACGACTGTGACATGCGACGAGACAACGCGACAAACGGACACAGATTCAGAGGAAGATGATATACCGGATGAAGTCGTTAAAGAAGTTGAGAATTTTGAGAATAGGCCTAAGTCCAACCTGGACGAGACGGAGATCGTCAATCTGGAAGATGCAGAGAACATCAAAGAAACACAAGTCAGCGTTCACTTGTCACCGTCTGAGAAGGAAGAGTACACAAAATTTCTAAAGGAATATGAGGACATATTCGCATGGTTATATGACGACATGACTGGTCTAAGCACGTCCATTGTGGCTCACAAATTACCGACTGATCCGGCCTGTCCGCCAGTGAAACAGAAGCTCAGAAAGTTCAAGCCAGACATGAGTTTGAAAATCAAGGAAGAAGTCACTAAGCAGGTCAAAGCCAAAGTTCTCAAGGTAGTAGAATATCCAACATGGTTAGCCAACATTGTGCCAGTACCAAAGAAGGACGACAAGGTTAGAGTTCGCGTCGACTACCGGGATCTCAACCGGGCCAGTCCAAAAGACGACTTCCCCTTGCCGAATATACATATCTTGATTGACAACTGCGCCAAGCATGAGTTGCAGTCATTCGTTGATTGTTTTGCCGGGTACCATCAGATATGGATGGATGAAGATGATGCCAAGAAAACGGCTTTCATTACGCCGTGGGGGATGTATTGTTACAAAATGATGCCGTTTGGGTTAAAGAATGCAGGAGCCACCTACATGAGGGCCATGACCACAATTTTTCATGATATGATACACAAGGAGATCGAAGTGTATGTAGACGACGTCATCATCAAATCCAAGAATTGCCGCCGCCAAAGAGCAAGAAGGAAGTTATGAGTTTCTTGGGGATACTTAACTTCATCAGCCGGTTCATTGCACAATCTACTGTCATCTGTGAGCCAATCCTTAAGATGCTGAAGAAGGACACCGCTACCAAATGGACCAATGACTGCCAGAAAGCCTTTGACACAATCAAAGAGTACCTGTCAACACCGCCCGTTCTGGTTCCACCCGAACCAGGTAGACCCCTGCTACTCTACCTTGCAGTTTTGGATGGAGCATTTGGTTGTGTTCTGGGGCAGCATGATGAAACGGGGAGAAAAGAGCAGGCCATTTATTATCTCAGCAAGAAGTTCACCCCGTACGAGGCCCGGTATTCTTTACTAGAGCGCACCTGTGCTCTGACTTGGGTAGCTCAGAAGTTGAGACATTATTTATGTGCTCACACCACGTATCTCATATCAAGAATGGACCCATTGAAGTATATCTTTCAGAAGCCCATGCCCACCGGCAAGCTAGCCAAGTGGCAGATCCTGCTGAGTGAATTTGACATTGTCTACGTGACTCAGAAAGCCTCTGAAGACGTATTTTCCTGATGAGGAGGTATCCTTAATAGGAGAGGACATTGCAGAATCCTATGACAGTTGGAGGATGTTTTTCGACGGAGCAGCAAATTTCAAGGGAGTTGGCATAGGAGCAGTCCTAGTATCAGAAACCGGCCAGCATTATCCTGTATCCTCCAAGCTCAGGTTCCCGTACACCAACAATATGGCCGAGTACGAAGCTTGAATCTTGGGACTCAAGATGGACATTAACATGAACGTCCAAGAGTTGCTAGTGATCGGAGATTCGAATTTGCTCATACATCGGGTCCGAGAAGAATGGGCGACCAAGAACTCCAAGATACTCCCGTATTTGCATCATGTACAGGAGTTGAGAAAGAGGTTCATAAAGACAGAGTTCCGGCATGTTCCCAGAGTCCAGAACGAGTTTGTCGATGCATTGGCCACTCTATCATCCATGATTCAGCATCCAGATAAGAACTTCATAGACCCTATTCCAGTAAAGATTCATGATCAGCCAGCTTACTGTGCTCATGTCGAGGAAGAAGCAGACGGAAAGCCTTGGTTTCACGACATCAAGGAAATTTTGGCCGAAGGAAAATATCCAGAGCTTGCAAATGCTATTCAAAAGCGCACTCTGCGAAGATTATCCAACAATTTCTTCCACAGCGGAGGAATCCTGTATAGGAGAACTCCGGATTTGGGTTTGCTAAGGTGTGTTGACGCAAAGGAAGCATCCAGACTGCTAGAGGAAATTCATGCTGGGACCTGTGGTCCACATATGAACGGTTTTGTCTTAGCCAAGAAGATACTCCGGGCAGGTTATTTCTGGATGACTATGGAAACGGACTGCATCCAGTATGTTCGAAAGTGCCACCGCTGTCAGATCCATGCAGACATGATAAAAGTGACTCCAATGAGCTTAATGCAACAAGCTCGCCATGGCCGTTTGCCGCATGGGGAATGGATGTTATCGGACCAATCGAACCTGCCCCATCAAATGGGCACAGGTTTATCCTAGTAGCAATTGATTATTTCACTAAATGGGTTGAAGCAGCATCTTACAGAGCAGTTACCAAGAAAGTCGTGGCAGACTTTGTTCGTGACCGTATCATTTGTCGATTCGGGATCCTAGAATCAGTCATTATTGACAACGGTTCCAACCTCAACAGTGATATGATGAAAGCCATGTGCGAAACCTTCAAGATCAAACACAAGAATTCCACAGCCTACAGGCCTCAGATAAACGGAGCTGTAGAAGCCGCCAATAAGAACATCAAGAAGATATTGAGAAAGATGGTAGAAAAGCATAAGCAGTGGCATGAGAAGCTGTCATTTGCTTTGTTAGGGTATCGCACCACAGTCCGCACATCGACTGGTGGGACTCCCTATATGCTGGTTTATGGTACGGAAGCGGTCATCCCCGCCGAGGTAGAAATTCCACCCCTAAGAATCATACAGGAAGCAGAAATCGACGATGCAAAATGGGTAAAGAGTCGTTACGAACAATTAGCTCTCATAGATGGAAAGAGAATGAACGCGGTTTGCCATGGTCAACTTTACCAGAACAGAATGACCAGAGCCTTCAACAAGAGAGTCAGACCAAGACGGTTTACACCTGGGCAATTGGTGTTGAAGAGATTTTTCCACATCAAGATGAAGCCAAAGGGAAGTTCTCCCCTAACTGGCAAGGTCCACACATGGTTCATCAGGTTCTGATAGGAGGAGCCCTCATACTTGCAGAAATAGACGGAGAAGTTTAGCCAAAACCAATAAATTCAGATGCAGTCAAGCGATACTATGTGTAACAATTTATGATTTCCTTATGTAATTTGAACTACGTCTGACCTGATTCCCGTTTAAGAGGGGATACGTAGGCAGCCAATGCAATAAAAATTTCATTTCCCCTCGCAATTGGAAACTGAGGCAGAATTTTGAGAAGGACCCTCAAAATTCCGAAGTAATTTCAGCCATTTACCGCAAGCAACCGTCAGAAGCAGTAACCCACTAAACTGGGATAGAATTTTGAGGAGGACCCTCAAAATTCCGTAGCAAGAAAGGTCGCAATGTTTTGAACCACGTCGCGGTCGTTGGTTCATCTAAAGTTTTTTTTAAATATATATACATATATCATATCTTTAACAAAACTCATGCATGCCTATTATCGAAATCGCTTTGTTTGACAATGCTGCCCCGAGGGTACCTACAGTATCACTATAAACAGAGCTGAGCCGGTCAAGCGAAGCCAGCAGGAATGCGAACTAACCGGTCCCTTTACAAAACTCACAATTTTTCTTTGGATGCAGGCACCCAAGTCACAAATCAGCAAATCCATTTATACACTCGTACTTTCAGGAATACAACTCCCGAAATTATCGCTTCACAACCACTATCCGATATCCCCAGCAGCCACAATATCTCAATCAGCTATTAACTATCAAGACATCAGCTAAGAAATTTTACTACTGTTCGTTTTTTTCTGCACTGCATAAGGCTACTATTATGCCTTCCGAGGTTAAGCTCTACCTCCATCTGCATTCTCTGCATTGCATAAGGCTATTATTCTGCCTTCCGAGGTTAAGCACTACCTCAATCTGCATTCTCTGCATTGCATAAGGCTACTATTCTGCCTTCCAAGGTTAAGCACTACCTCCATCTGCATTCTCTGCATTGCATAAGGCTACTATTCTGCCTTCCGAGGTTAAGCTCTACCTCCGTCTGCATTCTCTGCATTGTATAAGGCTACTATTCTGCCTTCCGAGGTTAAGCTCTACCTCCATCTGCATTCTCTGCATTGTATAAGGCTACTATTCCGCCTTCCGAGGTTAAGCTCTACCTCCATCTGCATTTCATGGCTGAAATATCGCCACTTCATTTAAATCCTGCATCGGCTGAAATATCGCCATTTTTATTTATGTCTTGCATTGGCTGAAATATCGCCACTTCATTTAATTTTTTACATCGGCTGAAATATCGCCACTTCATTTAAATCCTGCATCGTCTGGAAGATCACCATTTTTATTTATGTCTTGCATTGGCTGAAATATCGCCACTTCATTTAAATCCTGCATTTCATGGGCTGAAAGATCGCCAAATTGTCCAAAGGCGTCATTGTTCAGAGGCACCATTTTCATAGCCCGAGAACGTCATGCCATGGCCTGGGGACCCCACTTTTATCTCTGCATCGCATTATTCAAAGGAATCATGGTTCGGAGGCATCATTCTCATAGCCCGAGAGCATCATTTCATAGCCTGCGAATCCTTTATTATGTGTTTCATGGCCCACGACACCATAGTCCAAGGACGTCATCCTAACCGTCTAAAGACAGCATTCATGGTCCAACGGGAACTTGCATCACATTTAAATTTACGCACAATGTATGTTGGTATTATTCATTTGCAGGTACACCGGCTAACAACGGCCGTCTCGGCAGGAGAAATCCCGCTCCAGTTCCCGCAGCCTATTGGATTCCGACCATCCTCCCCAACCTGAATATCTCGTCCGCTCTTGAAAAAAAATCTCTATCGGCATGTTCCGTCGACGGACCCTGGACTACATACGGCCTGATTCTTGTAAGACCAGGGATATTTAGGCAGCTCAGGAACCAGGGCTCAGTCAAAATTCTCCAAATCGTTTCATTCGGTCAAAATTGGCCATCATATCTTTACCCGACAACTCTTTCATCCTTCCCGGGTAAAGAGGGGCAGCTGTTGATACCCAATTTTTCCCTATATAATTTATATATACAAAATACTTTCAAAATAGCATATATATGCATACATAAGCATACCTAAGTGTTTTGGTGGTTTTCCAAACTTTTTAACATTTTTAAAATTAATCTATTGTCCATTTTAGCAATACAAAATTAGTAATTATTCCCAAAACTATCAATGTTGGTGAATAACCTATTTTATTCTCATATTTATATATCAAAATATATTTAATGTTATTTTTGTATATTTTTTACAAATTTATTTGGCATTTTCTAAGCTAAATTACATGCAATTGCAATTTTAGCCTATTGTAGAATTAATAGCATTTTATAATTATTATAAAATTGGGTCCAGTATTTTTAAATTAACGTTTATACATTATTAATTGTTTCAGTATTTTTAATTAGTTTTTAATTTTTTTTTTACTATTTTTATAAATAAAAGTGTGAAACTGGCTATTTAACATTTAGCCCCATTTCCATTTCAATTACAGCCCCATTTTTTGTTTCAATTTTAGCCCCTAATCAACCCAATTCTGCCCAATTAAACCAGCCTAGTTCCGATTTGGACCCAACCCACGACCCAATTCCAAACGACCTAACCCGTTCCCCACCTACCCACTTAAATCTGGACAGTTGATCACTCGAGATCAACTGTCAGAATTCACCCTTCCTTAATTAACCTAACAACCTACCCTAATCCCCCTCATTCTCACCGGACCCGCCGCCCCGAAACCCCACAACATTCTCAAATCCTCTCAACAACTCTCCGAAACCCTAGCCTCCTCCCACCTTCTTTCACCGGATTTTCACCGGAATTCATGGCTCCCCAGGCCATGGATGGGCTCTACCCACCCTCTCCACCATTAGACCTTGGGTGTTCAAGGTCTGGAAAGATGACTTCGATGTTTCTCTCTCCGATCTTCTCCGACCTTTGATTTCATGGCTTCTCCGGCCATGCTCCGGCACATTCGAGACTCAGGAGCCTGATTCTTGACCTCTCCGACTCAAGATCGGGCCTGTCTCCAAGCCTTTCTCATTTCTAGGGTTTCTTCGAAACCCTAAACCATTCGAGGTTATTTCACCGTTATTTGTTTAGATCTGTACTATGTCTATCCTTTTCTTGCCATCTAAAGTGTTTTCCCCAAAAGTTTTGTCAAAAATAGTTCCTCTCTGATTTTTAGGGTTTCTGCAAGGATTTTTGAAAAAATCTTTCTGATTCTTTTTCTTCTTTGCTTTATGTGTGTTTGTTTATGCCTTGTTCATATGATTTCTTTTATGCATGTATTGTCTTTTACCTCTTCTTTTCTACTCCTGTTAATCTCTGCTATGTTTTCAGTACTCTTCTGCTATATGTGCCTACCGTTAAAGTTATTTGATTTTGTGACTCTGTTTATGTCCTTATATGCTTCACCTACTTGTGTTCAAGTTGTATTATTTCCTTCTTCTGAACTCATTTTGGTTCTGAGTTTCCTCAAGTATGTTCTTCATAATTTTTCTTCCTTTGTCGTTCAAGCATGCTCTCATATCTGTTGTGTTGAGACTCTGAAACAAATGGCTTGTTTTCTCACCTCCATGTCTGAGTCAATCATGAAACCCTAGGATTTGGGGGTTTCCTTTTGACGATTTATGTTTTGTGTTCGAGTCAGGGTTCCACATTGGGACCCTGGACTCTCAGACTCACTATGAGTCTGCAGGTCGAACCTGTATCTTTTGCTCATGTTTCTGAACTTCTCTTTGATTAAAATTCTCTTTCAAATAACTTGACAGTCTCTTCTTGATTTAGATGTTTGTGTGTTTAATTGTGTTCACTTGATTGTTACTGGTTTTCCTTAATTGAATCTTTCTTTACCCCCTTTTCGTGACTTGATTCATTCGAGTAAAGGTCTGAATTTTCAATTTTTACTGTTTGATTCCCTTTCCGTTTTTTATAAACCGTGTACTATTAGTTTGTTGCCTTAAATAGCTTCTATGTACTTAACCTTTATTATACTACTAGGAAAATATTTTTTTAAAATCCCTTTCCATAATTGTTTTGCCCGTTCGAAATCAGAATCCCTTAACTAAAGGGAGACTGATCACAATGATATTTCCTTACCTTTTTCTTTCTTATTTGCTACACTATAAAAAAGGCTCGACCCTTCTGCATTGACACAGGCTTTTATTTTTAAGCTTTGAAAACGTTACAACTCTAGAACTTTGAATTTCCAATCACAATACTCTTTTCAAACTCTCTACTCTCTGCTGAGACTTTTTGTACTGCTTTGCAATTTGGCTTTTCAAGGCTGCTATTTTACTTACCTTTTTTCCCTAAAACTGGTATGTCGCAATTTAATTTCAGCTCCTTCCCTATGTGTTTACTTTACAGTTGCCATGTTCTGGTTTACTTTGTTGTTTATACTCTGTATTAAGCATGTTCTTTTTTTTTATGTTTACTGCTTGCTATAAAATTCCATACCCCCATTCCCCTATGTATGCTGAGTTAAAGTTCATGGCCTGGCAGCATCCAAATTGCTGCCCAGGTCTGAACCTGACCTTCAATAGGTCCTAACTCCCAAACTCAAGCTGACAGGCTGGTCAGGGGTGTGCCAGCATCCTAATTGCTGGGCATGACCACTAGTTTTGTCATGCCTTTCCCTAATTCCCCCTCTATTGCACTTACACTTATTCTTAGATTCTATGTTCTGCCCCCCTCCTATGAGCCTTGCCTTGGGGACCTTGAGTTCCCTCTGAACTTGGACAATTGAGGGCTGGCCCTTCCACACTGCACTATAATTCGATCCTGCAAAAGTAATTGGGTGTGAGCACTGCCTGTAGTTCATGAAGCTCCTTGGAACTTTGACACACCCAAAGGATGAGAAAGGCTTTGGAAATCTGATCTTTGAAAGTTGGTTTATCTCATGTTTCAGACTAGGAGTCTGAAGTAGGTTCTCCTTGGTTGGAACTTTAATTTCTGATGTATTTTTTTATTTTTCTTGATTCATTTGGGTTGTCATAATTTGTAATAACTTATGGGGGTGTATAGTGAAAAGGGGAGGGTCACTCATGTTATGCATGTGGGTAGACATCATGCTTTAGGTATTTATTTCTGCAATCACCCCTGTTTTGCGCTTATGCATCTACATATAGAAATCCTGCCTATAAGTTTATGCATCCACATATAGAAATCCTGCCTATAAGTTATTTCATTACTGCATTAGACAATCCATAGGTTAAGGAACAATCAATTGCATCCTAGATACCATGCTCATAGGATTCCTGCACTTACATAACCGTTTTAAGATCAATAACGCTTAGAATTCATGCCTGTAGGAGCAATCGTTTAAATCTGATTCATCCGCAAAGTCTAAAATCGGTAATAATATTGTTAACATCTGCAGAATTGGTTTATTTCTAAAGTCAGTAATCTTTTTTAAAATCAGTATGTTTGACCTTGTTAGATATCATGCCTATAGGTTCCACCTAGGCAAACCATTAGGTAATCAATTAATTATACCAGTCTTTAATAATTACAACCAGCAGGCAGGCGTAATTCGGACTTCTTATCTGAAAATATGTAATAAATTAGCCACCCCCCTTTACGTAAGCTTAATTAAAGACCTAACCAGTACTTGAAGTCATGCTATATTTTCTCTTTTAAGTGAGAAGGCCTGTATGAGCCTTAATTGCTATTTGTGTCCCCTAACTGTTTATGTGTTTTTTGCTTGTCGCCTAGACTTTTATCCTTTAGAAAGTCCACAAAAGCCAAATCTACCTTCCCTTTAGGACTAGTAGTCCCAAATGCCTCCGTGACTGATAGGTTTGGGACGGGTAGTAGCATGCAATAGGAAAACGAGACCATTCCGCGTTTAATACCTTAACGGGGTGGGAAAGGGTAGACATGGATATGATGACCGATGCGATAATACCTCATGTAGCCCCTCTTTGAGGAGTGATTACTGGGTATTGCATTAACGTGATCCATATTAATCATAAACCTAGGACCCCCTCCCTTTTTACTTGCTTTCGTCTCTTTTAAATTGTCTAAATCTTTCATAAAATTTCCGCCTTCTTTACCTTTCCCCAAGTTTTAATTTATTTGCAATGTTGTATGCGAATCCCTCTTACTTGAGCCCTTAATTGCTTACTTGATTATGTGAAGTCACAATTATAGCATGGCCAGGAACCACACTAGTGGATCTTGGGGGGTGCCTAACCCTTCCCCCCCGAGATAATTTCAAGCCCTTACCCATTCTCTGGTTCTTCTTCTTTTCATTTCCTTCTTAGTGTCCTAATGCACTTAATCATTAGGTGGCGACTCTTCTAAATCTCAAACCCAATTCCCAAAAGGAAAAGAGTTGTCCGCCCAAATGTCGTAAACCCGATTTCGCGAGAAAAAGGGGGCATCGACATTCTTCACCACTTATAGCATTATGAAGCAGATTTCTCGCCTTATTGTTCACTGTACAACTTCTAGTTGCTCCATTGAGTATGAATCTATATCTTTAGGGTCGGCAAGTGGTGGAGTGCTAGCTAGTAGGGGATAATTTCCCTTTTTGATGACTCTCCAGACTTTGACATCGTAAGCTTTAGCAAAGATTTCCATTCGTACTTTCCAGTGAGAGAAGTGTTGTCCATTGAAGTATGGTGGTCTAACTTGTGAAGTTCCTTCCTGAAAAAGAGCTCCTATGATAACCTGATTTGCCATGATCTTTTCTCACACGCTGTTAAGCAAAAGTAAAATGTGAGCCTGGCTCTGATACCAATTGAAAGTACAAGAGGGGGGGGGGGTGAATTGTAAATATTTGAACTTAATTGCTTATTAGTTGACTTATTAATTGAGTAGTCGACTAGATATGATAATTCAGTAGATATAGTAAAGGGAAGTAAATTGTAGAAAGTAATGGCAGGAATTAAAGACACCAAGATTTTATACTGGTTCGATTCAATGTGAATCCTAGTCCAGTCCCCTTGGGTTGCAAGGGAGTTTTCTTTAGTAAATGTGTTTCTCCGAGTACAGTTGTAGTGAATTTGCACACAGTTTCTCAAGCACTCGTTTTTGATACAATGTCTCACCAGTGTTGTGCTCTCTTTCTTTCTGTGACTTGTTACACAACAAATCTTAGTGAACTACAATGCTTGTTTGCAGTAGAACAAAGAGAGTGATTTTGGTTCGATCAAAGTATGTCAGACTAGAGTTTAAGACGGGGTATAAATACTTTGATGGATGGTAGAGGCTAGACAACCCAAGAGATTTGATCCTTGAAAAGAATTGATTCTTTCCAAGAATAAGGTAGAGAGCCGTTGCGACTTCTCGATTTCCTTCCTACAGCAGAGATACGAGTGAAGACTGCTCCTTGATTGTTGGATCTTCCAAACTTAGTCGCGTACCAATCTTCTCATATCTTTCGATCTTCCGTGATGCTGCCCTTGATTTGTGCCTTAACTTAAGGCTTGATTGATTCTCTTCAGCTCAGCTAGTCGTTGCTCTTTGCTGATTGATTTGTTGATTGGATTTCGTCCAGATTGACTGATTGTATGGTAATCTTTGCTATTTGATTTCTTCCCTTATTCATCATGATTTATTTCAGCAGTCTTGAGGACTCTTCTTTACTTCTTGTAATTGATTTCCTGCACATGTATATTATTTGTATCATCAAAATAGAATCTAGCAATTACAAGTAAATTACTCCATCTGTTTCACTTTACGTGAACCTATTTTCTTTTTGGTCCGTTCCAAAAGAATGGCCCCTTTCTACGTTTGGAAACAATTTAGCTTATACTTCTAATTCTACCCTTAATGAGAAGCTTTTATAACCACACAAATACTCCGGACCCCTTTTTGACTTGTTTAGGACCACAAATTCAAAAAGTCTTCATTTTTTCTTAAACTCCGTGCCCAGTCAAACAAGTTCATATAAATTCGAACGGAGGGAGTATATGATAACTGATAAGCATTGATTTTTAACTTAGTATGAACCAGAGGCGGATCCAGAATTTCGAGGTTCCGGGTTCCATACTGCTTCGAACATAGACGTATTGTTATTTACACGTCCAAATAGAGTGAATATTAATAGATTGATTTGATCACCTTTAGATTTCAGTATTCGTCTATTTAATTCATATAGAAGTTGTTAGTAGTTTCAAACAGAGTATTAGGCCCTGCCAATTTCCAACTGTACCACAAGTTCTGGTGATCGATGTGCACAAAGAGGATTAGTATATCTAATAACACTTCTTAGAGAGCATATTGGGTGCCCGAATCCTAATGTTCATTGATATGCCAACAAACATAGCACAAGTCAGGGGAATTATATTCACATTGTGCAGAAGTGCTCTCCCTCGCAATGGCATTCCTCATCATGAAGTTCTACAATCTCATAGCAGGATTATTGGAGAAATTCCGAATCCTAATTTGCTTGGGAAGAGAAATCTGAAATATTGTGGTTTTCTATATCACTTTTTGTTAATCTATCAGCCATGCCCTTATATTTCAATGCCCTCAAACCATATCAAGTAGTAGAAACTGAAGGAAACCCACAAATGACTATCGTCCTTTGCATCTGGCATAAGAATTTGGTGAATTTATATCAATTACTCCTGATTTATTAATTTTACCAAAAACAAAGTATTGAACATTATTGGTAGCAATCTTATAATACTTATTGTAGTCGAGGCTATCAAGTGGGAATCGAACTCGCGCGCCTCAAGAGAAAACGCTTACCACTGGCACCTTGGACCACCTTATTACTATGGGTGGCAAGACTACTATTTACTATTTAATCACGGGAAAATTTTACACTAAAATAACTGGGCTCCCTACTTTTCAACTTTATAGCCCATATTTCAATTTACAATTGAGTAGCCCAAAAATAACAGGCCCATATCCGAAAAAAGGGGCGTTATTTTCACTTTTTGGGATTCAGAAGCGGGATTTTGTATCTTTCAGCGGGATTTTCTCTCATTCTTTCCATTCTTCTTCCCCAAATCTACAAAAATACGATCTTACAGTCAATTCAACTCCAAAAAACCTAGAAATTCTTCTTCATCTCGAATTAACAGCAAATCAAGCACGAAAAGTGAATTTTTTTTGCTGCAATCAGCGATTTTCATTTTTGCTGTAATTTTGATTTCAAATTTTTGTTCGATGGAGCTTTTTCCTGTTTACGTTCTTCATAGTGGTGAATGGGAAGACAACAAGTTTATCAATTTCGTTAGCGATTGTGTAATAGTCTAGTCGACATTCAGCTACAACAATTTAGTTGAAGCAATTTCGAAACAGATTAGAATCGATTCTGAGTTAAACACATTAGAGATTAACTTTCTCCCAGAGGATGGTTTGCCACCGATCCTGATTTACAACGATACTGGTGTTCGGGTGTATATCGAATTAAAGAAGAAAAACTTGAATTTCGCTGAACACCCGTTGTATGTGACTGTGAAAGAGATTTATGATAATTGTTTGGTTGCTACAAGTTCCAGTTGTTTGTTTGCTACAAGTTCCTGTTGTATAGATAAAGTCAAATCTGTAAATGATATTGAAGATGAATCCACAATTGATAGCACTGAGATTATACCTGATATCGAATTTATTGAAAACACCGATTATGGTATAACAAATAATATGTTAAACGAATTTGTTGAGGAGGATCAAGTTTATAAAGATAAAGAGACAGTTGTTAGTGTGATGAAGAACTTGACTGTACGCGAGAGGTTCCAATTCAAGGTGAAGAGATCAAGCGCAACAAGGTATGGCAATAGTTGTATATTCTGTTATATATATATATATATATATATATA
This sequence comes from Nicotiana attenuata, assembly GCF_001879085.1. NCBI lineage: Eukaryota > Viridiplantae > Streptophyta > Magnoliopsida > Solanales > Solanaceae > Nicotiana > Nicotiana attenuata. The sequence goes on from NW_017670452.1 coordinate 201,516, forward strand.
TATATATATATATATATATATATATATATATATATATATATATATATATATATAAAGTAGTATATATTTGTATAGAGGTATTAAATTATATATATCTAGTTATGTTTACAAGTGTATTTAGAAGTTGAATGATCTTTAATCCGAGGTATCACCTTATGTGTGGATGAAAATTGTGTTTGGAGTTTCAAATCTTCTGCCGTTTACAAGGAAAACATATTCACGGTGAGAAGTTACAATAATAATCACACATGCGGCTATGGTGAAAGATACTTAACACAACGTCAAACTACTTCGAGTGTAATTGCTAGTATAGTCAAGGACAAGTTTGTTAATCCAAAAAAAGTCTACACCGCAAATGATATAATAGAGGACATACAAATGTCACACCTCCTTTTTTTCTACACCCCCGGAAGAGGGTATGATAAAGGGAGTTATTTCCAACTTGAAGGACAATCGGAACGGGATTTTTTATTAAGATTTCAGAGTCGCCACTTGGAAAATTAATGGTATCCCAAGTCACCGGTTGAATCCCGACCCGAGGAAATTATGACTCTGTTATCAGTCCTGCGAACCAGAAATCCAGGTAAGGAATTCTGTTAACCCGGGAGAAGGTGTTAGGCATTCCCGGGTTCCGTGGTTCTAGCACGGTCGCTCAACTGTTGTATTTGATTTTATCTGATTCTAAATTCTAACTTATGCCTTTTATTAGTAGACCGCTTTTATTGTTATTTTAATAAGAATTGCAACGTCGTGAAAATGCGCCTCGAACCACGTCGCACCAGTGCACCCATGATTGTTAACACATTTCGACTTCGCTGAGATTTGGGTTTGGGTCACATAAATGTGCACCCACTTTAGGAAGGTAAACTTATTTAAATCGCGTGCCTAAAGAGACTATCACGTTATTATCTTTGGGGAAGGCCGTGAAATTCGCTAAACGGCTCATCCCGAAGTCTAAGTATTTTAGTATAAACATTTGTCGAGGGCCCCGCAATTTATTTGTTTTGTTTAGCGAAAACCGTCTCTCTTATTATTTTTTGAAGACAAACCTAATGCAATTACGAGTTTCTCTTTTTATTCCGACTCTAAATATGAAGGAAAATTCTAATTAATTAAGGCTTTGAATCTCAAACCCGAGTTCGAACAACCAGCAATGGTTAAAGAGAAAATGGGCCTTGAGCCCAGATTGCAAAATAGGCACCTTGTGAACTAAAGTTTCCACGGCCACAGTCCCTTTTTTGTCAAAACAGATCTGGGCTCTGTTAATACACCTAGGCCCCAAATACAAACAAGCGGCCCAATGGAAGTAAATGGCGACTCAGGTGGCTGCGATGCCAATGTCTAGGATCGAATCCCAGCAAGAACAAACACAATTCAATTGGCTATGCAACGTACGTCAAACCCGCATAACACTGTCATGAACTACTAACCTAGGTGAATCAACTCATTCAGGTGAAACTTAACACTAATCTGCCGATACCAATTCAAATGCCTATATCAGTGATATCCAAGGCTCTATTCAAATGCAGACAACCAATTATACCTTAACAGGACTACAGATTGCTACCATTAACAAACAACATGTTGATAGAGTAAAGTAGTCTCAATTAACACACAATAGTTTCAATGTTTCAGTCATGCTTATTAACTAAATAACTGCTACAAATTATCTTCAAATTAGTAATCAACAGAGGCGAACTTTCAATGCACAAACTTGATGGAATTTCTTCATTTTCACTTCTAATTCCACAATTACATCAAACCAGTTTCGGATGTGTACCTGGAATTTGCAAAGGAAACAAGAAGGAAAGAGTCAGCAGTAGCACAATAAGGCAGCAGCAACGGAGTTAGCCCAGGAATAACCAAAATAACTAGCCAGATACAGATTTGGACAGCAGAACTGCCAAACGACCCTCAGCAGTTAATCAGGCAACCAATGCAAGGGTGGATTGAATTCAAAATACCAGAAATCTCAACAAACACCAACGACAATAACAAATAAACCACATCAGCCCCTTAAGCCTCAACACTACTCAAAATCAAACTTAATTTCTCTTGAGGTTTCAATGAAACAGAAGTCAACCAAAAATCCAACCCCAGACCATCTCGAACAAACCAAAACCACTCGGCCAACTAACAGGCATACTTCAGAAGAGACTCAACAAATAGGGGAGAAGAGAACTGATCACATTAGGCTAACAGCAATGTAACAGTACATTTTTTTTGATTTTTGCAGATTGTTTGTTGTTTTTGGTTTTCTTTTACTATTGTAAGATCTGAAAGAGGATGTCTAACTCCTATTGATGGTCGTGCTTGAACTGCAAGCTCGGATCTGTGAGGAGGGATTTACTGAGGGGGTTTTGGCTCCAAACATAGCAAATTTCAGGGGGTTCCCCTCTAGCCTCCCTTTAGCAAGGAAAATGAATGCCTATTTATAGGCAAACTTAGGGTCCAATTTTCAGATTTTCACTTTACCCATTAGTCCCTATTTAATTCTATTTCTTCCCCTTATTTTCTGACTTGTGACACAAGTAACTACCCTAAGTTTACTGAAACCTGAACTATAGTCCATCCTAGAAGGTTCTATACTTATTACAATTCCTATTCTATCCTTACCCCACTTCAAAAAATACCAAATCTAATTAAATTACCCTTTTCAATGCCCAAAATATTCGTTAACTATACTGTAATTACTGACCTAGATCACCCTATTATCTTAGTCAAGACCCAACTAGGGTTAAACCGAATGCCTGCTAGATAAAACAGCTATATCCAAACAATCCTAAAATTGAACTAAGAGTCTAATTATCCTTCTCTAAATCTCAGCAACCAAAACCAACTAATCCAAGATAAACAATGAATTCAACAGTAAATGAATGGAATTGGAACCAAATTAACAAGAGCATTTATGGAACAATTAATTGACACCCAACACTGAATCAAACCTAAAAGTTTTGAACGAAGTTATTATGCAAAGAATAAAAGAAAATCAGTCAAAGAAAAGAAACTTACTGATTTTAGGAATTCTGGCCAGTCAATGACGTTCGAATCTTTCAAGATTTTTGACACGCAACATCCCTAATCATGTGTTTTCGCAAGAAGACACCTGGTTAAGGATGGTACGGTCCAAAATCACAAAGATTTTGGATTAGGGTTCTGCCGGGATCGAAATTTAAAATTAGTGATATTCTGGACAGATTCGAGGGACGGGGCTTGGGGGGTTTGAAAGAGGAGGTGAAGGCGGTTAGGTGGTGTTAATTTGGGGTGGTTTGGGTGGGGTTGCGTCGTGGCCGGAAAACTTTGATTTAATATTCGAAGCTTTGGGGTGAGATTTGAAGAAAACTAAGGCTAGGATCGTGAAGAGGGAGGTGAGATGAAGGATTGGTGTAATTTTGGAGGCCATCGGAGCATCGCCGTCGGCGGCGGCGATTTCCGGCTGGCGGTGCTAGGGCGGAGGACGGCGGAGAAGGGCGGAGTAACAGTGGTGTTACACCGGCGTTACAAAGAGTACGAGGAGGGTGAGGGATTGTTTAAGGTTTTGTGTATAATTTCGGACAGTTTTATTTAAATTGAAGGATCAATCCAGGCCGTTGGATTTGAGGGGATGGACGGTCATGATTTAACGACGTCAAAACGACGTCGTTTTGAGTGTGGGGCAATTGGACCGGGCAGGGCGTTTGGGCCAGTGGTTTGGTCCGGTCTTGAGGGGTTTTTTTGGGGTGGGCTGAATTATTATTGGCCCAATTTGGGCATTCTATTGAGACCAATTTGTTTCTTTTGTATTTTCTTTATTTTTGCTTTTGTATTTTATTTTTTCTAATTTTTACAAAGACGCAAAATTAAACTAACAATTAAGCTAAAACTAATTAATGTCTAAAATTTATTTAATAACTATTTTGTGACAATTTCACGGTTAAAACAATAAAAAATGCATAAAGTGAACTATTTTTGTCATTTTCTTCATATCCTATTCTAAAACAAATTAATCCCTAATTAATACTAACCATGAAATTAAAACCTAAATGCAAATGCGTATTTTTGTATTTTATATGAATAAAAATGCACAAACAAAATGCAACAATTACCAAAACAATGCCACAAAGTTCACAAAAATTTATGAAATACTAGAGAAATTGTTTTATTTAAATTTTAGGAATTATTCATATATAGGGCAAAAATCACGTGCTCACAGCTGCCCCTCTTTGCTCGGATACACAAAGAGTTTTCGTGCAAAGATAAGTGAGCGGAAATGAACGATTTTTTTGCCCGTTCGAATATTCCATGTGAAGCATTTTGAAAACCGTCTGACCGGACCTTGCTTCAAAGGTTGCCTACATATCTTAGGCTAAACAGGAATCAGGTCAGTGTAGTTCGGGAAGGTTTGGTAGCTGGGACTACCAAGGCCGTGACTTTCTGCTGTTGCTGTTGCCACTGCTCGCTGACCTCCTTATTACACCGTGTTAAAATAAAAGAAGCTAGCCTAAGCTATGATCTACAAATTACAAGAGAGTCCTATCTATGTCTTCTAACTTGTTCTTGTGTTGTCTTGAACTTGTATCTTGTATTCTTCCGATGGTATTCCTGTTGTTGTCTTGCATTGTGATTGTAGATGTATCGCCATTCCTCCGAATAACGTTTGACTGCTGCAATTTGAAATATGTGCCTCTATTCTCCAGGCGGGCTCCTGATTGCTGACGCTTGAAAAATATTCCCTTGTTCTCCAGGTGGGCTCCTGACTGCAACAAAATAAACAAACAAAGAAAACTTTCTGCCCCAGTTTGGTAACTGGGTAGAGGTTATCAAATATCAAAAGCTAAAATTGAATTGTACTTCCCTTGTTCTCCAGGTGGGCGCCTGACTGCTGAAACTTGAAATATATTCCCTTATTCTCCAGGTGGGTGCCTGATTGCTGAACGTGAAAGTATTCCCTTGTTCTCCAGGTGGGCGCCTGACTTCAACAAAATAAACAACAAAGAAAATTTCTGCCCCAGTTTGGTAACTGGGTACAGCGTGTTATCAAATACTAAAAGCTAAAAAATTTAACTTGTACTGCTAAAACTTGAAATGTATTCCCTTGTTCTCCAGGTGGGCGCCTGATTGCTGAAATTTGAAAAGTATTCCCTTGTTCTTCAGGTGGGCGCCTGATTGCTGAAATTTGAAATGTATTCCCTTGTTCTCCAGGTGGGCGCCTGATTGCTGACACTTGAAAAGTATTCCCTTGTTCTCCAGGTGGGCGCCTGATTGCTGAAATTTGAAATGTATTCCCTTGTTCTCCAGGTGGGCGCCTGATTCTAAACTTGAAATGTATTCCCTTNGGATTAGGGTTATATTTTGTGTTATTTTGCCAATTAGTCCCTAGGCTTTTTGTGTTAAGTCCTTAGGCTTTTTATTATTTTTTGTCCTAAAGAAGAGTCTAGAAGGGTCCCTAGACTACACAATACCTTTTAAAATAAGATAGAAATACTACACCATGTCAAAACTAATCCTAATTAATTAAACTAAACATGAAACTATTTTTTGTATTTTCGAAATTATATAAAGATAAAAATAGGGTACTATTTTTTTGCATTTTTTCAAATTTATGACAAATACATAAACAAAATAGTTTTTTTTTTTGTAATTTTCATTTCTGATAATAAAATAAAGTAAAGAAGTCAAAAATAGTTGAAATAGCTATATTAGGCCTACATTAAATATTTACACGCTAAAAAAGGGTAAAATTTCGGGGAGGGTCAAAAATCACATGTCAACAGCTGCCCCTCTTTGACTGGAAACTCGAAGAGTTTTCAGACAAAGAATGACTAGACAGGTTTTTGACCCGACCCTTATTTGGAGAGACTAAAACTAAGAGAAAAGAGGGATGTGACCGAGCCCTGGTATCTGAGCTGCCTACATATCCTTGGCTATAAAGGAATCAGGCAACGTGTAGTTCAGAAGTGAGTGAGACGATGGAGTATGCTGAGGTGGAGAGCTAGTCGAGGTGCCGTTCCGCCGAGGTTCCGGTCCGCGGTCCTGTTATTACATCAAAAATCAAAATAAATGAAAAAGACTAGCTAAGCTTGTCAACTACAAGTTACAAGATTCCTATCTATAAGTCTTCTGAAGCTTGATCTTGAGTCTTGAATGGTTCTTCATGAAGACTTTGGATCTCAACCTTGATGTTTGCTAGTTGCCGGTGCTAATTCATTCTTCCTCAGCTTTTCGGACCAAACCCGGACAGCACCCCACGTTTGTGACTCCAATCACGTCTTAAGCAATTCACATCTTTCTCGACTTCTGCATTTGGATTCCTTTTGCCTTCTTTTTGTTTCTCCTCTTCTTTTATTATTTTGGATTGTGACCAACTTCCGCTGGTCGTCTCGGACTATTGACTCGCATTCTTTCCGCAAGCCTCCTTTGTTGCTGACTTGAATTGTGATCTGAGATGCTTTGCCATTTCTCCGGGTGATGCTTGACCGCTAAGACTTGAAACTATGCCTCTGTTCTCCAGGCGGGCTCCTGACTGCTAAAACTTGAAATATATGCTTTTGTTCTCTAGGCGGGCTCTTGACTGCTAAAACTTGAAATATATGCCTCTGTTCTCCAGGCGGGCTCCTGATTGCTAAAACTTGAAATATATACCTCTGTTCTCCAGGCGGGCTCCTGACTGCTAAATCTTGAAATATATGCCTCTGTTCTCCAGGCGGGCTCCTGACTGCTAAATCTTGAAATAAATGCCTCTGTTCTCCAGGCGGGCTCCTGATTGCTAAAACTTGAAATAAATGCCTCTGTTCTCCAGGCGGGCTCCTGATTGCTGACGCTTGAAAAATATTCCCTTGTTCTTCAGGTGGGCGTCTGATTTCAACAAAATAAACGACAAAGAGGATTTCTGCCCCAGTTTGGTAACTGGGTAGAGGTTATCAAGTATCAAAAGCTAGAATTGAATTGTACTTCCCTTGTTCTCCAGGTGGGCGCCTGATTGCTAAAACTTGAAAAGTATTCCCTTGTTCTCCAGGTGGGCGCCTGATTGCTAAAACGTGAAAAAGTATTCCCTTGTTTTCCAGGTGGGTGCCTGATTGCTGAAACTTGAAAAGTATTCCCTTGTTCTCCAGGTGGGCGCCTGATTGCTGAAACTTGAAAGTATTCCCTTGTTCTCCAGGTGGGCGCCTGATTCCTAAAACTTGAAAAGTATTCCCTTGTTCTCCAGGTGGGCGCCTGATTGCTAAGAAAGTATTCCAGGTGGGCGCCTGACTGCTGAAACTTGAAAGTATTCCCTTGTTCTCCAGGTGGGCGCCTGATTGCTAAAACTTGAAAAGTATTCCCTTGTTCTCCAGGTGGGCGCCTGATTGCTAAAACTTGAAAAGTATTCCCTTGTTTTCCAGGTGGGCGCCTGATTGTTGAACTTTGAAAAGTATTCCCTTGTTCTCCAGGTGGGCGCCTGATTGCTAAAACTGAAAAGTATTCCCTTGTTCTCCAGGTGGGCGCCTGATTGCAACAAAATAAACAGCAACGAAAATTTCTGCCCCTGTTTCAATCAAAAACAAAATTTGTAATGTAAAATGGTGATTAGCTGCTGGCATTCTTGTTGGCCATGCTCCCACTTGCGACTTCACCCTGACTTGCTTCCTGGACTTGCTTTGACTTGCCACGATTTCCCAATTGACTTTCAACCCTCAACTCTCGATGACCCACACGTTTTGCTCCATATTACTGTTTGGTGTTCCTATTCCGTTCCCGTGAACCTTGCCTCTTCCTTGCAAACGTCTGATTATTCCACTGATTTTATTGATCCTTCATGTTTTACTCTCTTTTGACATATCTCCAACTTGTTGTGCCACCCAACTGGGAAATTGGTAGTTAGCTTTGACATCCTTTTTTTGTTTTTGAATAGAACTGACACTAAAACGTCTTATAGACAGATTTGAAATGCAATGACCTCGAAGGTGTTGAGGATAGAAAAACTCTGAAAATGAATGAGCGGTAATGGAGAGAAAAGGACAAGACTTATCTGAGTGGAAAGGCTGATTCCATTGATCGTGCCATGCATTTCGGATCCCAGCCTAGTCTGTCCAACCAATCCATTGTTACTTACCACATTTGTTGCCTCATACTTTCACGCTCGACTTTTAACAAACCCCAAACCTTGCTTCTTTCACCATGTTTCAAACATCTTTCAACCACAACCTCCTTATTTGCA